>NC_073693.1:39141387-39441387 GCF_029784155.1 Uranotaenia lowii
TCCTCATCCTTCTCTTAAGTTTCATGCATTCATGCACACTTTTAACAAATTTTCTCAATTTACTTACTTTGATATCCTTTGATACAACTTATTCTTATAAAAAACTATCCTTTTATAAAACTACCAATCTTTTTGGAATTTCTAGTTATAAATGACATTTTACAAATGAAAATAATACAAAAAAAATTTAAAGAAGAAAATGTGGAAAAATAATTTGATGTTATCTACAATATTTTTTCTGAAATCGCAACATGATCTCAACTTAACTACACATTTGAAAAACCAAACATTTATGAAAAGAGTTTGGTAAAAATTGCTTTGAATTAGAAATTAATTGTGAAATTCTAATGTTTTACTGTTATTTAAAGCTTTTTGCTGGATGATGAAATTTGAATATATCGTATTATTATTATTATCAATTCTGTTTCGGTTCTCAAAATTCCTAATATATACTTAATCATAAAATAAGAATTTCAAAATCGGTTTCAAGATTTTTCAATTCAATTTGAACTGAAACGATTAAAAAAGTTACGAATTTGTAGCAAACACTGCAAAAACTTGAAAACGCATTTATATTTCTATATGTACACATTATTTCCAATGTTTTTTGTATAATTTGTAAATATCGTAAAAAAAATAGATTCAGAATTGGCTTCTGTTTGTTGATACTATCCTTTAATGAAAAGTCTTAATAAATTGCAATTTGTTTAATTTTCAGAATTTTCTACTTAAAATTTCTAACTGGAATTTGTCTTGGACCTTCAGCGAAAAATAAAAACATAAGCTCATTTTTGGGGCCTTTGTATTAAAAAACGATTTTGGAAGATTTTTGCGTCCTGAACTTGATTTTTTTTTTGAAATACTTTATCTACCACTTCAGACCTCAGTTTAGAGTAAATTTATCTTTGATAACTAATGAAGAATGTTTTTTGTTGAATTATAGAGACTTTAAACTATAAAAATAGCTATGAAGTAAGTAATCTATATGAGAAACTAATTATGAGTTTGAATTTAATTATGATCCTCAAATGTGACAAATTTATGGAAAAAACTAATACATATTTTGCTTAGGTCATCTTGTTTCAGAGATACAAAGCTTTGAAATAATCTATTTGACATCTTTGCTGAAGACTGCAAAGCGTTTTGGTTTTATAAAATTTATTTTTGTTCGAAATGATTTCACAATTCCTATTTAGGAAATTAAAATTCCAACTCTTAAACTCATTTAGAAGTTCTTTTTTAATTCAAATTTGATATATGGAGGCGAGAAAAGCTCTCTATTCTGAAATCAAAGGTTCTTAATTCATGATTTTCCCTTGATTTTAAAAATATCTTGAAATACACTAAAATCGTAATAAAGAACATTCCACTCCCGGAAAAAAACATTCAAAAATTGATATTAAATCGAAAAAAACATTTCAACATTCTGTACATGACGTTTCAAAATTTAGAGTGAATTATATTATAAACAATAAATTTTCATAATTTATATCTTATTTTGGCCTCAGAATAACATTTGCATCACCAATTTTTTTCTGAATGATTTTTTCAAGTTTTTTTAGAATCATCATTTTTCATGCAAACTATCATTATTAAAAAATAGTTTGATTGTAAAAGAGGCCCAATACATAGGTTCACCGGGACCAATCCATCGAAACTCCTTTTCTAGTAAAAACTTACAAAAGCAAATATCTAAACAAAAAAAAATTGTGTGCGAGAGAAAAATAAAACCGTTATTAGTTTTTGACAGCCATACTCGTTCGATTTTAGTAAATTCTCAATTTCTTAAATTCGATTTTTTTTTATATAAGGGGAGATTGGGGTAATGTAGGCCACTCTGAATATCACAGATGTGTGTTGAGATAGAATTTTCAATCCAACTGTCATCGCCGTCACTTTGCGTAAGCAAATTTTTCTATACGTTGTTGACTTAAATACGCATCATATCCTTCTTTTATAAATCAAACTTCACTAATCACTAATCACTAATCGTACTTCCATAGCCAGAACTTATGTCTGAGTCCCAAAGAATAATACAAGTGTGTAATTATTCTTCTTGTCTTTGATCATGTTTTTGATTATTTTAACAAAAAATCATTAAAATGATCAAAAACATAAAGTGGTTGGGCCTACCATGGAGCAGAGAACGCAGAGACAACCGGAACACAGGAACAGGAAGAAACGTGGACCACCAGTACCATACGTTTCAAATGGGCAGTATCGTTGGGAGCATGCTAAGAAAAATGCTCCTTGATGAAAGAACCAATGAATAAGGCTATGATCATTTAGTATCCGGGCACTTTATTTTGGTGATATCAACGTTAATAGACATCGTATATGCAAAACTTTAGTAGCGTTGTGTTGGTTATGAAAAGGACTATCTTCCCTGTTTTTGATAGATTTATAAGTTAACGTGTGTTTGAGATATTCACGACGCAAAAAGACATGGTAAAAATAATTTTGCACAAATTTGCTCCTTTTACGCATTTTGCGCCTCAAAAATTCTTCATTGTTGACTTGGAAGCTCATAAACTGTTGATTTTTTTTGATTTTTTTTTTTTTGACCAAATGGTTAAGAAGTATAAGGAGCCACTCTAGGATGCTCACGAAGTTCAAACCAAGCATCTTAGTGGAACCCTTGATCTTAAATATGGTAAAAATTCTATGGTTATTGGGGATAACTGAATGCAGACTCCTTAAATAATGCAAAAAATCCATTTTCGGCAGGCAAAAAGTGTTGCCTGATTAGTAGACACCAAGCAAATAACTAGTAATGATCAGTTACAAAAATTGTAATCTGTGCATCCGATTTTTACGCAATATGACAGATGTGTTCTGATGAACAAAAAAAAATTATGTTAAAACCGGATTTAAGAGATCAAATTTTTCAAGATGCCTACTCATGAAAAGGTTCCAACACGATTCCAATTGCTTTCTCCAGGTGAGTTTGTGTGAAAAAGCATGATTTTGCAAAGGTTTTGCATCTGTGGTAAAAAAATAAATCAATACATGACTGAAAAAAGTGTGCAAAGATAAAAAAGAGATTTTATGAAAAAGTTTGAGTATTTCTTGAAATCATTGATAAATATATTTTTATATATTTTTACATTAAATGTCATATTAACACCTTCATTTCCTCCATAGAAAGTTTTTCGATCAGATGAATAGTTTTTAAAATACATACGTTTGTAACTTCCCGGATACTAAATGATCATAGCCTTAGGACCATTCTTCAACGGCTGGAATTGATTTATTTTGTACAAAGAAATAACAAAACTCAAAAATAGAAAGCATTTTGAAGATGTTGATGTTATAATTAAAAGAAAACTGAAAATCTAAGTTTAATTTTTGATCGTTGAACTATTTTGGATTTCAGTGTACAATCATTTCAGGTCATCGACCAAGGATAAAGCGCCTTTACTCGTTCTTGAAAATAAAAAAGAGAGACAGAAAATATTAGAAGAACATAAAACCTTCCGAGGTCTGTTAAGAGCTCGAAAGGTTTTTTTCCGAAAAATTTAAACGTATAATCACCAATTAGCGCATATCCAGAGGCTACATTTAATAAGATAAAATGAATAAATACTTAGCTTTACTATCAGATCCTCCTTCAAATTCGGTAAATCCTACTATCGAAGCAAGCCATTTCTTCAGCAGGTCAGCCAACATCAACCACTCGCCATAAACCTATCAAAATCACATTTTCTCATTTTTTTTCTATTCCCCCAATTTTACCTGCATTTCTTCAGCTAATATCAGTTGCTATCTTTTTCAATCAAATTAGCCAATTTGTCACGTAGCTTTGCTCAGTCAGCGTTTTCTTTTCACTGCAATGAACTAAGCTTTGTTGCAAATTTCTCACTCAAACTCTAATCCTTGCGAAAACCACGCCTATAAAGCTTCGAAAAACACTAAAAAGCCCAGCAAAGCGCATGCATTTTTAAATATAAATACAATTTCAGTAATACACTCGACATCAGCATTAGCACGTAAACAACAAAATAGCCTCACCATCCTCCCCCAAACAATAAACAAATTCAATCAACCATTGAACAACATACTTTTTTAATTGTTTGTTGCTCAACCGCTTCAAGTTTGCTAGTTTCCATTAGCGCTAACATCATCACGACCAGCAGAAACACACAAATTTACCAAGAATCCTTATCGAAAAAATAACGATGACCATTTGTAAAAATTTCAATCTTTCAACTCTTCGATTTTTTTTTTGCACTTTTAACTTCCCGTTTCCTCTCTTCATATTAAAAGACTTCATCTCCATAAGATTTTTCACAACTACAACAACGAGCATAGCGAAAAAAAAGTATTCGACCATCTTTCTTGAGGAGCTTCTCATTCCTCATATCCTTCTTTTATAAATCAAACTTTTAAAAAATTAGAAAATTTACTTACATATTTAAACAAGCACCCGCTAATTGCATCGATGGGGAGCCTAAGGTTCATAACAAAAATATGCTCACATGCTTATAATCTTAGTTTTGTCATGTTCTTTCACGTGGAAAAGGAATTTTTGATGAAACATGAATGAGTCACACAATCGCAACCAAATTGCAAATCAAAGCTTGTGGGGAATCGTAGGCCACATTTTGTGGGGCCCCTTGTGCCACCTATATTTTTATGTTTTTATACACATTCAGAACTTAAAATACGTTTTTCCTAACTTTAAAGTTTTCTTTTACCAATAAAGAGTTATGAGAAATGCTTTTGTCCATCCTTTATAAGAAATTTTGCCAAAACGTTCGCAAGCCAGGTTTTTGAAACTTTTCGATCATACACAACTCGCTTTTTAATTTCATCATCTGAAATTACTTTAAAATAATGAAATGAATTGTACAGTTACAAAAATTACAGTTTTGGGTCAACTCATAAACTATGCATGTTATTTGGTCAATTTGGATTTGGTGGTCCACGATTCTCCACCGTTTATCAAAATCCAAAAAATATTGATCTATTTAAATTAATCAGAAACTAACTTATTAAAAATTTAAAAAATGTCTTGTGATCCGTTAGAAATGTAAAAACCATTAAATTTATTTTTTTCATTTTATCATTTATAATAAATAAGTTATGGAGCATAAAAAAAGTGACCCATGATTCCCCACTCTCCTATACCTACCAAATTTCTTCAGCTTTCTCAAATTCATGAACACCAACATCAAACCTCTATTGAATTAATCCACCTCAAGTACGGAAAGCTTAATACGTCAAAAAGTTACAACTTCCTGTCAGTTTGCTGGGTTGCCTTAACGCAAAATAAAGCAACAACATCTCCAAGGAAAAAAAAAAGTACAACCATGTTCATCCAACCGAGGTCTAATCGACGGACGTCGATTCTTCTCGGACAGAGAATAAAAACAAAGTCCCTCTTCGCCATTCGCCGTGCGCCGCAACGAATCTGTATGTAAATTGAGGCGAACAACTTTTCCTCGAAAAACCACCTGCTATGGACAGGAATCGGGTCGGAAAATTGCAAGAGCGAAGGAAGGAGGGCTAGAAGCTAGAAACCTCAGAAACGAAGCTTCCATCAATCAATCTTCTTGCTTCTGTTCCATTCCTTCCCTCGGTAGCGGTGTTTTTTTAGCTTCTTCTCACTTAAGATCTCCGGGGAGACTACCACAGTTCCCATTTCACCCTAGCGCCACCGGAAGTTTACGCCATCCTTCCGGAAGCAATCGTTTTGTCGGAAGTCGGAGAGGGCGCGCGAGGCACTATATGTGGGTTAGAACCGGTCGGTGGTGGTTCAATGTCAGGATTTTTCCTAGTCTCCCATCAAATGCAGCAAAAGTGAAACCATTTTTACCGTCATCATCACCATCAACAACAACAACATCATTTAGCCGACCGACGTTTCGTCGAAAAACCCCGATGGGTGCCCTCCTTAGATCTCAAATCGAACCCGGTGTAGATTGAACCACACCAAAAGTCCGGGCAGCTTTCAAACAGCAATTACCTTCCATAAACTGTTTTCAATTTTTCTCTTATCTGATAGAATAGCGGGATTGGTCTGATTTTTAGTCCAAAATTTGGGGTTTCAATTTTTGTTTATTCATTTTTTGTGTAAAAACTACACAGTTTTGATCATTTTATTCGAATTTTTTTGTTTAAAATTTTCCAATTAAAAGTAAATTTTTTCACTTTCAACCTTTCTTTACACCAATCAAGCTTTCTCGAAGGTACTTGGGGCCATAGTTCGACATGAAGATAGTCCCTTACCCTTTCAAGCACCCATTTCTTACCCTTTTTCCCATCTACTCAGTACTAGAACGATGTGATGGGGCGATATAATTTTTCGATCCTCGTCAAGGAACCGAACAGCTGTCTGCGGGGGCAAATTATGGTGTCATGTTGTTGGCCATCCGCCCGGCCCGTTCGTTCCGAAGGGGGGAATTGATGTTCAGTTCGTATGCTTCGAGACTTCAATTTTTCATCGTTTTTTTCACTCTTTTTGAAGGTGATTTTTTATGTTGTTTCCCCATCTTCTATTGGTGCTCTCTTACGCCAATCGTTTGGTTTGGCGTGTTTGGTTTTTTGATGGCCTTTCACATTCTTGAGGTTTCGAGAAAGCAGTTAAATTTGGCGTTGGGTTCAATGTTGAGCTGGACATTATTCATTGTATATTGGAAAAAAATGGTTTGTTTTGGATTGTTTTGATAATTTTTTTTTAAATTAACAATACCTTTCATCATGGAAACCTACGGTCTTACATTTTAATTTCCATTTATTACTTGAAACAAAGAATGTTTGTAGGTTATGATTGATTTGCTATATTAAACATGGGAACGACATTTTTGGTGCACATGATTGCATTTTTTTAATAATCGGCATACTAAATTTTAAAATTATTGCGAAATGAGTAAAATAATTCATTCATTACTGAAAACTGAATACCCAATTTTGAATCTAAAGGGTGTCCATTGGACACTGTCCAACAAGACTGAGTCGATTCGAGTTTTTTTTTAATTTCTTGAACTCTGAAGCAAGCTTGCGAATTTTGATTTTTTTTGCCCGAGTCGAGTTTTTCTTTGACTCTATCCTTATGCTGCCTGAGTTGGGTAGAGAATCCGCTCAAGCTAACCCGGACAGAGCCGAGTCAAATAAAATCACCACTCTTGGCTCTCTTGCTCAAGATCAACTCCCTACTCAACCGAGTGGTGAGTTTAGCAGACTCGCAAGGAGCCTGAGTCTGATGGGAAAAAAAATCCGTAGAGTAAAAATAAAATCCGCTCACAGGTAGGCTGATTTTAAATCCTTGAGTCGGGAAGAGTCTCTTGGTTTTGACTCGCTTGAGTATTTTTTTTGACTCGCTTGAGTATTTTTGTTTTGACTCCGATTCTTTTCGGCTAGCTTGATTTTTTTTAGATTTTGACTCAAGGTTTTTCTGGCTTGCTGGAGTCGTTCGATTTTGACCGGCCTGAGTCGTTCTTTCTACTCGCTTGAGGCGTATGGAGTTTGGATTCTGGCTCGGCTCGTCGTTCGTGTGGAGTGCACTGGTGTGGTAGAGATGATTGATTCCTTTACCTGTATTATACAGGCTGTATATACCGGGACAAGCGTCGGGTGTCTGGTTTGAACCAAATTTGTTCTATTCGCGCTGTTTGCTTGCGTCGCTGATTGTAGTGCGCTATATAAATTACAAGAAAGTTTTTAATTTCTATCTGTAAATATAATTCAGTTAGAAATTGTTTTGGAAAATGACGGTATAAGCCAATTAAACTTGTAATCATACAAGAAACAATACGTTTAATTGAGCTATTATTTATTATGGTCCATTTTTAAATTTTCAAAACTACTTAACATTTTAATTGATCATTGCGTTTGAAATTTTAAAACATTAACTCGAAATAAAGAATTCACTTTCAAAAATACAAAATTTGATATTTTAATACAAATTTAAGATTGACAATTAAAATTTTAAAATTCATAACTTAAAGTCAAAAATAAGCATTCAAAATGCAAAATTCCCAATTCCAAATTCCATAATAAAAATTTAAACTTTAGCCATCAAATTTTCAAATTCTAAATTCAATATTCCAGAAAAAAATTCAAAACCGAAATTTAAAATGCAAAATTCGAAATTCAAATTTCAAAATTAAACCTACAAATTGCATAATTATAAATTCCAAATTCCAGATTGAAAATTCAAAATTATAATGTAAAAAGTATAATTCAAAAATTAAAATTAGAAATTGAAAACACGATATTTGAGATTAATCAATCAAATTCTTAAATTTAAAATTCAAAATCCAAATTAAGAAATTCAAAATTCAAATTTAAGTACTGAAATTCAAAACTTTCAAAATTCAATAATTTCAATTTAACATTCAAAATGTTATATTCAAAATTCAACATTCAAAATTTTATATTTAACATTCATAGTTCTTTTTTCAAAATACGAAATTAACAATCGAAATTCTTTATTGAAAATTCAAAATAACATATTTCAAATTCAATAATTACAGTCATAGTTTTTTCAATTTTATCATTGTTCGATTTTATCAATACTCGCCAAATTCACGCTCGATTTTTTCACGGTTTTTGTTTTGATTTTATCACGCTTTTTGAGAAATCTCTCAGAAACTATTTCCAGGACCTTAGTTTTTTTTTTTCAAATTCATATGAAAAACAAAGGATTAAGTAAAATTCAAAATGTTTTTCGACATGGTAGACTTTTTAGTTAATCAAAGGTGTGAAAATTAAAATAAAAAAAATTGAAATTTGCAGAAGAATTTTTTTGATGCATTTTTCGTTGAACTCTTTTTCAAAATTGACATAAGAGATATTGACTGTTAAATTTCCATAAAAACTTAATAATTCACTTTAATTAGATGAAGACTATAAAATTGATATTCAACATGTTTTTATTTCAAGAAAATATCTTAAAATTGCTAAAGAGATGAATAATTTGAACTGAAATCGATCCTTTGTGTTTAGTAATCTTACATTACATCTTATGATCAAAATTTATTGATACAAAACCTTTTCACCACTGAAAATATTATAAATTATTGATTAAAGACACTAAAAATACTTTTTTCCACCTGAATTTTTGGTTTCGCCAAATTCACGGATTCGTTATATTCACGGTGAAATTTTTTTCGACCGTTATTAAATCATAAAACTACTGTACTACAACATCATGAGCACTTCTAGATCATGAATAATATCCAATAAATGTTCGAAAGTAATTCAAAATTTCAATTCCACAATTCATCATTCGAAATACAGAATTAATAACTCAGAATTTTTCATTGAATTGTGAATTTTAAATTTTTGATCTAGAATTTTGCATTTGGAAATTTTAGTTGAGCATTACGAATTAAGAATTAAAAATTTGGAAATTTGAATTTCAAATTGAAACTTTATATTTAAAATTTTGAATTGTTTTGTATTTTGTTTATTGAATTGTGAAATTGGAATTTTGAATTGAATTTAGAATTGGCAATCTTAAATTTTAAATTTTTAAAATTGATTTTTTAATTGGATTTTGATTTTAAAATTTAAGATTTTCCATTTTAAACTATGAATTCAAAATTTTTGATATGGAATTTTGAATGTTAAATTTCAAATGTTGTGTTTTTGATTTATAATTTTGATTTTTAAAATCTGCTATCTGAAATTTCTAATTTTGCATTTTGTAGGTTGAATTTTGAGTTTCGATTTTCAAGTTTTGGATTTTAATTTTGAATTCTGATGATTGAAGTTTGAATTTTGATTAAGGAATTGTGAATTTTGAGGGCTCATGATCAACCCTGAGTTACGAATTTCAAAAATTTTAATATAAATAATAAAATTGTAATAAATTTGTATTAAAAATGTCAAATTTAGAATTTTTGAAGGGGAATTCTTAATTTTGAATTACAGTTTTAGAATTTCAAAACGCAATTTCACAATGATCAATAAAAATGTTAAGTAGTTTTGAAAATTTAAAAATGGACCATAATAAATAATAACTCAATTAAACGTATTGTTTCTTGTATGATTACAAGTTTAATTGGCTTATGCCGTCATTTTTAAAAACAATTTCTAAATGAATTATATTTACAGATAGAAATTAAAAACTTTCTTGTAATTTATATAGCGCACTACAATCAGCGACGCAAGCAAACAGCGCGAATAGAACAAATTTGGTTCAAACCAGACACCCGACGCTTGTCCCGGTATATACAGCCTGTATAATACAGGTAAAGGAATCAATCATCTCTACCACACCAGTGCACTCCACACGAACGACGAGCCGAGCCAGAATCCAAACTCCATACGCCTCAAGCGAGTAGAAAGAACGACTCAGGCCGGTCAAAATCGAACGACTCCAGCAAGCCAGAAAAACCTTGAGTCAAAATCTAAAAAAAATCAAGCTAGCCGAAAAGAATCGGAGTCAAAACAAAAATACTCAAGCGAGTCAAAAAAAATACTCAAGCGAGTCAAAACCAAGAGACTCTTCCCGACTCAAGGATTTAAAATCAGCCTACCTGTGAGCGGATTTTATTTTTACTCTACGGATTTTTTTTCCCATCAGACTCAGGCTCCTTGCTAGTCTGCTCAACTCACCACCGAAGAAAAAATCATACATGCTGTGCTGAGCAGATTTTCTAGTCATCGAATTTGACTCTACTCACCACTTGAGCGATTTTTTTTCGGAGCGAGTATGCGGTGCTTGGTGAGTAAGGTTCAAAAAGGAATCTTGATTTTATTTTACTCTCGCTCAGTCTGGGATGGATTTTTTTTCTGTTCCGCCTCACACTCACGTTCGTTTGAGCCGATTTTTACTCGTTGAGTTGATTTTTTGCAAGCTTGCTCTGAAGTCTAAAAAGTTTCGTTTTGGCTTAAACCTCATCCATGATTTTTTGGAAAATTTTTAAACAACGTTTACTTGAATAAATTAAAAGTGTTAGGTTTATATGAGAAAATTGAAAATTTTGTTATGGAAAATCAACATATTTTTTGTTTCTAATGTGGAACCGAGCCTGCTTATGGTTTGTGTGCCAATTTATGAATTATCTAAAGGAATTTTTTCGATAGACGCCTTTGTCGAAGATCGTAACTTCACATCTTATTAGACATAAAAGTTATAAGGTGCTTAATGGGGGCATGTTTTTAAGATTTGAAAAACAATAAATTCAATTGTCATCACTGCTGGGTTCATTTCGAAGTCTAACGTTTTTACAGCATTAATCACGTTTAACTAGCATTAAAAAATTATTTTTGCAAACTTCTGGGTCAAAAACACAATCCGCAAAAAACGGATTACTTTTTTGGCTCCATCTGCAAAACTACTGAACCGATTTTTTTTCACAATTATCATTTTAGAACCGTGTTGATAGCTGCTATATTGTAATGAAAATTGGAAACATCTGATGATATCTTAAAATTTATGATAAATTCAAAACTGTCCGGTAATGATGTAGTTTTTTAACAAAAATCCGTTTCACGGTGAATATCGCTCTCGTCAGCTGAGTTTGCATTCTTTGGTCAGTTTAAAGTCCAAACTACTTTGTATGGTGATCTTCTGTACCATTTCGATCAATTTTCATTCATTTCACTATACAAAGAATTTCCTGAAGTAATATGGAGCCAAAGAAGTCACACTCCATTAGCTAAAATTCTTTCAGTGCTCCGGAACTAAGACCCGTTTAAAAATACTGTGCTATTTTGAAGCAGGCAGTCAGTGAGCATTAGACCGCTGCAAGCTTTGTATGGAAATTTCAAATTCTTATATTTATTGATTTATATAGCATTTGCAAAAAACATTTCATGCAATTATTAACAGCTCTAACAAGCAAAATATGCTTTTTTTGAATATTTTTCAATGGATACAGATTTTTTATGTTGGAATGGTTATAACTTTTTTCTTGAAATTCTAAGCTGCTTGTCATGTAGCAAAAATTGAACTTAAGAATAATCAAAACCAAAAATTAAAGACCGACTTCAATTCAAGCTTATGCGAATTTTCTGGATGATTTAATGTGCAAAAATTTCTTCTTCCATACAAATTTCCATACAAAATTAAAACGCGTTGCGCTAACTCAGGAATTAACAAAATCATCTTTAATTTTACACTGATGCTTGGTGACCCAAAAGGCATCGAAAAAACTTATGTGAGCAAAAAGTCATTTTTTTTTTGCAGCGGTCTAGTCTGCATCTCAAATAGGTTAACTTTAAAAAACAAATGACGAAAAAGTAAGGTTCTGTATTCAAGCTGCTGCTTTTGAGTAAATTTGAGCCTAATGTATGATCTAAAGAATATGGTATTTAACTAGAATTGAGTAAATATTCCAAAAAATTACAAATAGTTTAAAGTTTTTATCTGAAAAATTTGAAAACAATCGGCCAGCTAAGAAATTTGCGCAGCGATTTTTT
Source organism: Uranotaenia lowii (assembly GCF_029784155.1). Classification (NCBI taxonomy): domain Eukaryota; kingdom Metazoa; phylum Arthropoda; class Insecta; order Diptera; family Culicidae; genus Uranotaenia; species Uranotaenia lowii. Next base: position 39,153,763 of record NC_073693.1, read on the forward strand.
CTGTGATGCAATTTGATGTGGACACACTTTACCATTCATTCCGATGAGGATTAAGTGTATGCCAAGTTTTTCGATTTACATATCAATTTGACTAAAACTTTAGATTCTTTTAAGGCTGACATTTCATCGGATTCCCCAATTTTTTTAAAATGTGAAAAAATAAACAAAATGAAAATTTCTGTAGCTTTTCTCTCAGAAGTCAAAGTTACTCATGGTCTTGAAAAAAGTTTATCATTGTTTAAAAATCAATATTTTCAAAATAGTTGTTATATATTGAACAATTTTCAAGGGTTATTCCATGAATCTCAGGAACAAAATCTGAATAAAGCAAAAATCAATTTTATGTTTGAATTCAGCTTAACCTCAATCAACTCTTAAATTCTTTGATCCTTCAAAAATTTTAATTATGTCTATGCGTTCAAAATAAGAACTTCAATGTCATGATTGCAAAATAAATTTAAAATTATAAATAATTTAAAACTCTTAAGATGAATCAAGGGATTTTATTCTGATAATTATGTTTTTATGGTGTAACATTCATTATTTCCTTCGTGAAAAAAATCAAACAATCGCACTGATGAATAGGAAATATAAAAATTTCAATTTAGAAGCTCAAATTTCAAAACATAAAATTTTTTTGTTGATTACAAATGAGTTATTCTAAAATTATAAGAAGAAATCATTCACACTTCGATTCATGTAATGCAAATAACTGAAAATCGGATTACTTTAAATCACTATACATATTGACAAACATATATTCTTTCTTCTCCAAATTCCGAAACAAACTGAGATCTCCTATTTTAAATGAAATCTTAAAACGAAAAGCTTTAAAGCTGTTTTTTTATGTTATCATTTGAATAATAATATAATCTGTTTCAGATATTTTGCTGTGTTTCAGATAAAAACTACTTCTTTTTTAAATGCTAGTGCAATCTAATACATTGTGTGAGATTAAATATGATTTTTTTTTAAACTTATGCAAACAAAATGTCCATAAGAATCTGATTTCTTTAAGTCAAATATGAACCTTTTTTGGTCCATCAATCCTTTTTGAAATTACAAGATTGTGATTATAAGATTCTATCGAACAGCTGAATTGTTTTAAGGAATTTTAACACTTTCTTTACTTTATCTTTATTGTCTTCTAACGCTTCTCTGATGTTTCCCGGAACATGTTTTCTTAATTAGTTTTTGAAATAGTTTAAAAAAAATAATGAAACATTCTGGACATACTTCTTAATTAGGGTTGCCAGAATTTTTTCCTATCGTATCAGGACTGGGAAATCCGGGCAAATTTGTTTTTAAACCTGGCCAAATCCGGGCATTTGATTTAAAAATATTCAAAATCACCTCAAATATTTCTTGTCCCATCAAAACACATCGGCAGATTTTTATTCGTATTTAAGACTTCCAAAAAACCGATAATGTTTATTTTGACAAATCTTGCTCCAGAAAATTTGTTTTTGGACGCAAAAACCTAAGAATTAAATTTTCCAATTTAAGTTTTTTTTGGATAGATTTTAGTCACAAAACGCATAAAAAGGTGTGTTAAAGACCAATACAAATCGAAAATGAAGTGTTGTTATAATGGATATATAACAAAAGTTTTAGAAAAATGATGACATTGTTAGTTGAAACCTCAGCTTATTTTATGATTGAATTGAATCATATGCTTCAAACCAAATTTAAAGTAAATAACTGCATCAACTACTTCAACTCAGTTGAATGTATTAATTTTACAAAATGAAAATTCTTGAGTTTAACTTTAATGTCTGGAAGCACCAGCTTGAGATTTATATGTGTTTAATGACTAAAGGATTGAATTGAAGTCTTTGAAAATACTCACCACGAATAATTCGGATCCACAAACAGTGTATTTTATTTCTCTCGACTTTCAATTTTTTCACATTTCATATTTTTTTATTTAGTTTTACATTAAGTGAACAAATTTCTGAAATTTTGACCTATTTCATGAACGCGTTTTTTTTTTCATTTATAAGTAGATTTTTATAAAAAAAAAAAAAAGATTGCCAGAGTTTTTCAAGATTGCTGGAAATATCGGACATTTTTATCTTAAAACCTGGCAAAATCTGGGCATTTGATTTCAAAATACTCAATCTAAACTTCGGACAATATCAGGACAAATTCGATCGAAAACCGTAGAATTCCACAAAAAAAATCAAGAAGAAGAACATTAGAAATAATTTTGTTTCCATCGAAACATATCAGCGGTTTTAAAATCATATTAAAGCATTCAGAAAACTGTTCATTTGATTAAATAGGCTTGAAAAATTTCGTCTTGGATGCAAACAATTAAAAAAAACTTAGAACTCATTGTTTTTTGTCTGATTTTTCATATAAAGTGAAAAAACCGTATTTTTGATATCTGGGCATTTTTCAAATAATCCGGGCAACCAGGCCAGGCCGGAAGTGTCCTATATTTTGTGTTAAATATTTGGGCAAGTCCTTTCCGTGTAGCATCCAAGGTTGCCGAAATCACAGAAAAATCTATCATTTCACAGAATTTTGAGCCAATTTTCATCACAGAGTCTGTGCCACAGTACACATTTATGAATATTCACAGATTTCACAGAATTTTAAAATTAAGGATGTAAATTTTGAAATTTGATTTTTTTGTCAATATAAATTTTGGATAACAATCTTCAAGTAGCAAAAATATTATAAAACTAGTAATGTTAATTGATTTTTCTTAAGTAAAATGAAGAAAAGACGCAATTTGACATGACTTTTGAATGTAAATAAAAAAAGGGCATCACATTAAACTGGCACAGAATTTTTGGGTAAAATCACAGAAAATCAGAATTTTTTTTCCTTCAAAACACAGAATTTTTTTTCGGCAACCTTGGTAACATCCTCTGCTAAGTTAAAGATTACATTTTTCAGCAGAAAACTCTACTGTTCCTTGTTATGGAAATCTTTTTATTAAAAAAAATTACTTCATTCCAGGCAAGAACATAAAAGTCAATTTTTTTTACAAAACTACATTTGTGACATTTTAATGTAACTTTTTATACGTCCAGTTTAAAAGTAAATTTTCATTAAAAAATGTGAAAAAAATTACAGAAAACTTATTTTTAAGAAAAATTCAATAACGGTTTCCTTATTATTCTTACTGTTGTTGGTATATTTTTGAAATACAGCTCATGGCGCAAAGGATAGCCTTCAAGTTTTCTAAGCCAACGGCCATAAGATTGAATCCTGGTCATGACATACATAGTATATTTTCTGCGAGTTGATGGTTTTTAGCATTTGTGAGATGTCAACCGCCAAATTTTCGATAGATGTATGCTTAGAGTTAAGTAAAAGGAATCTCTTCGAGGACACATCAAGTTTCATTAAGAAACTGCATGTGTTTGTGTTCGTTTTAAAAAAAAATCTTTGTCCAATATCTGTAACTTTTTTGCTAAGGCCAAAATTAATCGAAAGTTTCTATGAAATTGTTCTCGATTTAAAATTTGGACTTCGTTAATTTCATGACATTAAACAGTTTTTCTATTCATATTTTTATTTATTCTAGGATACATTTTTAAAATTCTGTTATCAGTAAATTATAACTCAAGCTTTAAAAAGGTAAAAAAATAAAATCGGACACCTTAAAGTCCACAATGTGCGTTGGATTGCAAAAAACGTGCAGGAAATATTTTGATTCATCTCACTTGATTTTTGACATTACAAATTACTAAAATTATCTTATGTTTAGAAGGTCTACAAATGAAATCTTCTCCCGATGAAAACTATCAGCTTCCTATAAAAAATGAACTTTCCAGCTTTGCATCTTTTCTGATTTTTTTTTCAATTATGTTTGAAAAGGAAATAATAAGTTATTTCTCATTTATCTGCACAACTAATATAACCCTGACTAAGGTTGCCAGTCCAGACAAATCCACGCATTTTTTTTTTCTAGAAACCTGGAAAATCCTTGCATTAGATTTCAAGATGTTCAACCCCAAAATCTGGGCAATATCCTGTCAAATTTGATAAAAACAACGGATTTATTCAGTTAAAATCAAGAAAACACTTGAATTTTTTTCATCTAAACACATCAGCAGATTTTAAGTCGTACTTTGGGCTTCAGAAACATCAAATCTAGATTATTTGGAAAAAAATGCTATAAAAACTCTATTTTGAACGTAAGAATGAAAATTTTTAATAACTTAATTTGAGTCCGGCAACCCTAACCATGACTCTTATAACACAGTGAAGTTTGAGAAAATGATGATGAAAGGAATTGGAATAAAATTCAAGTCTGATGCATTTTTTTTGTTGCCAAAAATATTGAAATGATTATTTTTCAACGGATCAAAAAAACTTGTTTTACGTTACGTTTGATTATTTTCTCAGGAGAAATGAGAAACATGAAATTTTGAGTTTTTTACAAAAATGTAATTGCAGTGTCTTTTGATGTTTTTAAAACTTTAAACCTACGAAAAAATTGACCTATTTAAAAAATTCCTCAAATTATTATATAAAAAAAATCATTGTTTCTTCAGATTTCGGTAGTAGAAAACAATTCTGAATTTTTTCATGAGCTTAGCTGACAATCCGAATATAATGCTGGACTCAGAAAATATGTTCATAAAAAGTGGGATGCATTAGCATTTATAAAATACAACATTCATACCGAAACTGGCAAGATGCACCGAATATTCCGTAGCATTCCTGGCCCCGAATCTGTTTTCTACCGTTCGCTCGTTTCGGAAGTGAAATTTTTATAAACATTTGTTGGCTGGCTATTTTTTTTTTTTAAGGAATGGAGTTGGAAAAAACTGGACCGAGACCGTTTCGGGAGCGGGAAATGCACAATAATTATTTCGCAAACCTTGACGAGTAGTAGCGTTTTTTTTCTCTCCTCATTGTTGTTTGCAAAATGAGCGGAGAGAAAAACCAAACAAGATCCGAGTGCAGTTAAAAACATTTGCTGATGCTGACGATGGGGGTAAATGAAAACAAAAACTCGGAGACTTAAACAAGATGACTTAACTCTTGTTCTGGAGCATTCCATTAGCATAAACACTTCTTCCGTGCCTTGGAACGCGTAGCTTTTCGGCTGGATAGGGTGACCGATTTTGATTAAGACTTTCTATACAAATTATTCGGAGTTTATTTTATTTCTAAAAACAACCTCATTTTCATTTCGAAGTTAGACTAAAGAATATTTGTTATTTCAAAAACGAAAACAAAGACAAATTAATCATTCCAACCCTAACAGCGGCTGCTTAACTTTTACGCCCAAAAGCGTTTTGGAGGCACTCTGCCTCTGTACGTACATATGATGATGATGGCAACAAGAAGCAGCAAACGAGATAATATTTTCGATGGTAAATGGAGGTAAACAATTTATGGCAGCGCAGCAGCTCTGCCGGAGGAAAATTCGCGACCGGGAAAAGCCATCTTACTGACTGCTGCCTGCTGATGAATTCGCCGAAAAGGGGCTGTTCCAACGTTTTGGGCGGAAAAGTTGAATTTTCCACGGCGCTACATGAAAAAAGCACAACACAAAACTGAAACAGGCGAAAGTTAAAGAAACCGAGGCAGAATCGAAAAACTTGAAAACCCTTAGGCTTGGAGCAGAAATTTTTTGAATTTCGTTGGCTACCGTTCTTGCTATTAAACTTTTTCGAAGAGTTTTCTGAGCAAATCAGATTGTTGATGGTTTTTGTATAAAACGTTTAGTTTAAGTTAAAAACTCATTACGTAAAAAAAAATGTATTTTTCTCATTTCATTTTAGAATCAGTTTGAGTGATTTGTTTTTTATCAAGACGAATTTTCAAAACAAAACGCATTGGACCATCTTAAAATACAAACAAAACGTCTTAACTCTACTGAGTTGTATGTTTCGGACAAACCGTTTGCTTTTTCTATTATCTGAACGCAATGCAACGTAAGTTATTTGATCTCCGTTAGGAACATAATTTGCATACCCCTTGGAGCAAGCAGGAAATTTACCCCATCTCGTCCAAAGCACCTGCTGAATGATGACTGCAAAGCAGCAGGAAATTCCCAGTAATGTAACAAAACTAAACTTGTGCTTGTGTTGTTCCTCTTGCTAGTCCGAAGAAAATAATTAAAACCGAGCTTCTCCCCTAGCTTCCCCTACTAGTTTTTCATGAATGAACCCCTTTCAGTGGGGAAGTAGAATTCAAAATTCTCCACACTCTGGTATGTTTCAACTGCACATAACTCGATTTACTGGAAAACATGATTCCTAGCACTCTCCTCGGACCTCCAGAAAGCTCCTCAGCATCCTCGAAGCAACATTTCATGGCATTCATTTGCCAGTTTCTCTAACAAGATAATTACGTTGTTGGAAAGTAGCAAGTAGGAAGTACCTACTGGGTAGCAAGCAAGCAAGCAAGCAAGCGAGCAAGCAAACTAGTTCTGGAAATGTCCATCCTTTCCCGGTGTATGGAGGAGGTATGGCTCGTTTATCTTGTCCTGTTTACAATATGAGTGGAAACAAACTTGGCCCTAACCCCAAAACTTGGCTTGTTTTCATCTGACTGGATCTTCCCATGCGAGAGCTAGAAACTTGATAAGTGCACTCGCATGTACCCCGCTTTTGATCTTGACGTTAAATCCGTTCCTCTGGCTGACAGATGATTTGAATCTTCTCTCGTAAGATTAAGCAACGCATTTTAAGCTTCTGATGAGAACAATTTTTATTCAAGTGATTGTTGTTAAGCAGAGTTTTTCACTTCTCATGTAAACATTCTGATGTTTCTTCCAACTGGTGGAAGAACCTTTTTGATCAAAAAGGTTCTTTGACTTGATCAATAATCAGTAGAATTTTGGAAAAACTTTTATTAAACCGTGTTTTGGAAGATATTCCTTATAATTCCCGAAAACTTTTAACTGATAATACACCGAAATTTGTAAATACATTGTTTAACACTAAACATACCGACACTTTGTATATACCTATTCATACCGCGAGCGGTCAAATGACGGTTTACACTGTTTTCGCTCAAGCTTTCTTGTTTTTCAACCGACTTCTTAAAAATTTATAGTTTTGAAAAGCCTATAATGTGACTCAAATATGTTTCTCACACAATTTTCAGCTACAATCAATTATTTTAAAGTTATGTTAAGTCCAAGAAATTTTTTATGAAAAAACATGCTTCAGGAAAATTGCTATAAATCTGTTCATCAGAGCTCGAAAAAAATTTCACTTAGTGCATGAGGAAGCTGAAGTTAGAAGCTATTTGTCGCACATACGGAAATTTTTATGGAATTTTTTTTAAGATCATGGCCACAAAAAATGTAAAAAAGTTGTGTAAAACCCGTACTTTTCAATTAATCAACCGCCAAAGCTGTTCCTGTTACAGTAGAAAAATTTCAAAAAATAAATTGGAAAGTTGACGTAATTTGTCACATTTTGGCATCTTTAGATTTTTCAAAATACGAAAAACATAATTTATGACGAATTTTCATAGGTAGCTGTTTTTCAAACATTTTATCAATTCGGATTTTTGATACAATACCTACACCTAAATTCAGCTTTGCACTGGATTTTGAGTATGTTATCATAAGGTTTAGGCAAAAAAAATATATGCAAAAGAAAGAAAATTTCATACCGGTTCTAGTGACGTAACTACATTGGCAGTGCGATGCTTGACAAAAATATAATAAATATATTTCTGAAAGTAAAACCAGAAAATTTGAGCGAATGCTCGTTTGTTTTTTCGTTTCCTTTCACCCGTCTTCGTGTGCAAAATAGCTTTGAGATATTACCACCCACTGCGCCCGTCTGCCAAGCAAGAATTTGTGTTGACTTTTCAAAATTCAGAAACTACCTCACTGTTTTATTTATCATATTTTTGTCAAGCATCGCACTGCCAATGCAGTTACATCACTAGAACCGGTATGAAATTTTCTTTCTTTTGCATATATTTTTTTTGCCTAAACCTTAATAACATACTCAAAATCCAGTGCAAAGCTGAATTTAGGTGTAGGAATTGTATCAAAAATCCGAATTGATGAAAGGTTTGAAAAACAGCTACCTTTGAAAATTCGTCATAAATTATGTTTTTCGTATTTTGAAAAATCTAAAGATGCCAAAATGTGACAAATTACGTCAACTTTCCAATTCATTTTTTTGAAATTTTTCTACTGTAACAGGAACAGCTTTGGCGGTTGATTGATTGAAAAGTACGGGTTTTACACAACTTTTTTACATTTTTTGTGGCCATGATCTTAAAAAAAATTCCATAAAAATTTCCGTATGTGCGACAAATAGCTTCTAACTTCAGCTTCCTCATGCACTAAGTGAAATTTTTTTCGAGCTCTGATGAACAGATTTATAGCAATTTTCCTGAAGCATGTTTTTTCATAAAAAAATTTTTGGACTTAACATAACTTTAAAATAATTGATTGTAGCTGAAAATTGTCTGAGAAACATATTTGAGTCACATTATAGGCTTTTCAAAACTATAAATTTTTAAGAAGTCGGTTGAAAAACAAGAAAGCTTGAGCGAAAACAGTGTAAACCGTCATTTGACCGCTCGCGGTATGAATAGGTATACCACATGCGTTATTCGAAAACCACAACACTTAGAAAAATTTTAAAAACGCAAAAATACATGCATTTTGAAATCAAAAATAGTCCTGTCGTTAAATTTGCGAAAATAAAATTATATAAGGTGTAATCATCATTCAAAGTTCAAAAACCGTCATTTGACCGCCTCCGGTACGTTTAGTGTTAAAAATATGAATAAAAAATTCTTTACAGATTTTCTTTTTTCATTTCAAATTGAGCTGAAGATGCTGAATGATAAAAACAAAGAATAAATGATACTTTAAAAAAAATCTCCTTAATAACTTTATTTAGATTTTATGTAAATACATTTTTGCAAATTATTACTAAACTCTTATCTCACAGAAAATTTTTATATTGACTAGAAAAAAAATAATAAAAATCATGATAAATTTCAAAAGAGTTCAGTAGGTACCAGATCTTTAATTTATGTCATTGTTTTTTATTTAGTTTTATTTTTGTAACATTTGAGTTGATTTTAGCTTCAACGAACGTTTATAGGGTATGAGACATTTTTCAGCAAGCTGTTAGAAAATTTTTATACTGGGAACCCATTATTGATCAAACCAAATATTCCAAATTCTTTCGGTCAAGTTCTAAAAAAAAGTATTTCGAGTAGGTAAGCAAATAAAAAGTTATTTTCAGAGATATTATTACTATTATTGAACAATTGTAGTAAGGTTCAAAGCAAAAAATATTGAAAACATTATTTTTGCCAGCTTGTTTTGGAAATTAGACTACTATGCGCTTTGTGCCGATTGGAATTTTTGTTTATATGTCAGTGCCATTCCAATCGAGCAAAAGATGTGTCAAATTCGTTTGTTTATAAATAATTGGAACAGATCTCGGGTAACATTCAAAAAGGGTGAAACTAGCGGATAACTCGAAAAGAGAAAATTCGTTACATCAAATCAAATCTTGTTCATCGAATTACTGATGCTCCGAAAAGTGGTATTAATCTATTCGGTGGAACGAATATTCGGTCGAATATTCAATCGAGTTTTAAGGGGAAAACCAAAGCGATAAATTTAATTTCGTACTATTTCTGACAATTTGAAATTGGCTGGTTTTAAACCGAATAATATTGAAGTCCAAATTGAATTCATGAATAGTTGTTAATAAAAACAAAAATCCTAAACCGTCAGCTTCCATACTTTCTTCCACAAATCTGGCTGATTTTATGAAAAAATTGAAAAAAAACAGGGCGAACTTGAACAAAATCTAGACATTATTCGAAAACATGCAAGAGGAAAAGGATATAAAATTACTTGAAATTTTTTATTTTTCTTCAAATTACATCAGCAGCGCTAAAATCGTTTCAAAGGAATAAACAAAAATTTATGCTTGTCGTTAAATTTACTCTTAAATCCATTTTTGGACAAAAAAAAAACTGAAACATTAACGAGGAATTTGAGTTTTATTCTGTATATGGCAAATATAGAATAACAGCAATTGGCCCTACACGAGTAAAAAAATTAACCTCTTTTAAATAATAAATAAATAATAAAAAAAAATTAAATAGGAGTAATTTTACATTCCAACTAAAATGCATGAACAGGTTTTTAGTGGTTTAGATGACACAGCGGCATTTTAGTAAAGTGAAACCACGTACCTATATACATCCAAAATAACCGATAACTCGGTTGGTTTTCATTTGGCAGCTTCGCCCTTATGAAATGTTATTCGTTGATATTTGGAACGAAAGTGTTGCTTGAATTTGACAGATCTGACCGCAGGATTTCAATTTAAATATTTTTTCTTAAGGATCAGATGGCGCCTCTTTATGTATACTTTAGTATCTTTACCTCAAAGCGCTCACTGTTTCGGTTTTTTGACTCTACAAAACCACCAAAGGGGGGACCAAATTGAATTCGGAAAATCGAGATTTTGATTTTGATGCCAAATGGCTCAGAAATGCAAAGAACGTTGAAATCTTTTCACCTCGAAAAAAGTTTTGGTAAATATCGACTTTCTGGGTCCTCCGAAAAAGTCCCAAAAAGTGGATTTTTGGCCAATTTTTTTCGAGATAGCAACAGATCTCGATAATTCATGTATTTTTAAATTTTCATTTCGATTATCCAAATTTGAGATTTTTGAAATTTAAATGTTGATTTTTGACATAAAAAAAAGTTTCAAGATAACACTCCATTTAAACTTGTTATGCATTTCGATTTTTCCGATTTCCTTTGGTTCCCCTTGTGATTTTCGAGGGTCAAAAAACCAAAACTTTGAATGTCTTCAGGCACCCCTAAATCAAGTCTGATTGAAATTTTGTACAGGTCAGTTTTTGGGACGATAAAAAAAAAATTATACAGTCGATTTTCGGATTCGAATTGATCCATTCGGCTGCCTCCCTAATGTTCATATTTTCAGTAAAATAAAAAAAAATCTCAAATCTTTGGTTAATACGAGAATTGAGATTTGTTTAACGAGAAATTTCATTTACGAATCAAACACCTTTTTGAGCAATATTTTTGTTAATTTTTTTTTTGTTTTTGAGAAAATTTGCCTGGAGATTGCCCGGATTTATGGTGGTCACATTTAAAATCAAATGTCCGGATTTTGCCAGGTTTTCACGTAACATTGCTCGGTTTTTCCGGCCCGGATACGTGTTGAAAAAGTTCTGGCAACCTTAAATATGGAACACAAAAATCAATCAACGGTGGAAACCTCAGGAACAGAATACAATACAAGAGAAATAGAGTCGAAATTCTCAATGTTTTGGATTTGATTGGAGAATTATCAAGGGACTTAAAGTAAGACCTATCAATCATTGAATTACATAAATGAACATTTTGAACCGTTTTTCTTCTTCATTGAAATGAAGACTTAATCTTTAATAAAAGTGATGTTTGAAATTTCTAAAGCATATTTTGATTGTACTTTTGATTTTATAGATTTTCGTTTAACTCCTGCCTTTTTATAAGCTCAACATTTAAAACATTCTTAGAAGTATTTCCAGTGTTTGTGCAGTGTTAAATTTCAACTGAATAAAAACATTTTTTTTTAAGAATTCCGTTGCAAAAATATAAGCCAATTGAATTTGTTCAAAAAATGCTAAAAGTTCACTGTAACGAAGTTTTCTCAGTTTAGATTTGAAAATTAGATTATCACTTGTGAACTTATATTTCCTTACCAACAATTACACGTTTTAAATGTTTGTGAAATATGAAACTGATTATCTTATCTTAACTTGTATTTATTTGGAATATTTTCGATCTGACTATTCATTGATTTTTAAAACTATTTATAGATAATCAATTAAAGAAAAATCAGCCTTTGCATCTTTGAATTACGAAGAAATACGGGAAATATTCGAGTTATATTCCGAGATTCCAAATGAGATCCTCAGAGCCAAAGAGGTATTAGTGCAAAAATGATCGATTTAGAGTTAACAATGCCAAATAATTTCTGATATTTGAAACTTTATTTGGTAATTTTATGAAATTTTTAGAATTTTATTCATGTATTTTAACGTTTTAAAGAAAAATACAGATTTTCAAAAAATATATGGAAAAGGCAAAACACAGCAACTTGAAAGCGTGTTTTCTCGAAATTAGCTTTTGTGCACTAAAACTCATACTCCTTTGGTTCCAAGGACTTCATTTAGAAATGAACCATTCCACTGAATAATGATAATTTATGCAGCAGCATGAGGTACTGGACAAATATATTTATCATTTTTTGTTAGAAATATTTTGAGGTATTGTTAATGCAAAACGTACTGAATATATTTTCAGCTCAGTTATTCTCCTGCATTCAAAAAAGGATAAAATTATCACATTTTCAAAGGTGATGGGAAGTATTAGAAAAACATGAAATATCAAAGAAAGAAAGAACATAAGCCGTAAATATTATAAATTTATCGAAAAAAATTCAACGGCTTTACTTGAACCCGCAATTTCCGCTTCAGTAAAGTGTATTTTTTTCGATAAATTTATGATATTTACAGCTTATGTTTATTTTTTCTTTGATATCTCATGGTTTTCTAATACTTCCCATCACCTTTTAATATGTGATCATTTTCAGGTACGAAGATGAACCAAGACGAATTCAATTCAAAAACATTATATTTGATGGTAAAATTTTGTCAAAATGCTACTGATGATCTGGCGATATTCACCCTTATGCTCAAGTTTGGAAGAATCTCCTGTTTGGAAAATGTAGTGAAACAATTTTGAGCAAACTCTTGAAGCAGTTTGAAAATATTTACAACAAGTCTGCCGAAAAAACTCAGGGCCTAAAATTCAATTATCTTGTTGGGTCTATCTTTTTTTCTGATAAAAAAAAAACAATCTGAGAATTATTCACTGTTGATTGTTGGCTGTTTGATTACAGAGAATTACGCCAGTTTATGTTTGGCTATCAAATGCATGTGCATCTCTTGATATTTTTAAAAAGTTATTTGTTTGTGCTAAATCTATGTGAAAATTCGGACTCCGTTTGAAGAAATCTATTGATTACACAAGGAAAAAAAAATCATTTTTTCGAGGTGCGAAACATTTAATGGCAATTAAGAATAATTTGGGGGCGCGGATTCCAAATATGCGTTTGGCACATTCGACGTGACGTGAATTAACTTTTCCGGACTTTTCTGAACTGTTATCTTTCAAGAAGTCAACCAATTTACTGTAGAATACAAAAAATAGCAGCAAACGGGCTCCAAGGCTCACAGGCTTCAAATTTTGTGTTCAGCTTTTAAAGCGATATTTTTTAATTCCAACTTGCTCAATCTCTAATTTTCAGTATCTTTTTCTAATTTTTTCCTTATTTTCACTCACTCTTACATAACATCATACTGGGGATGCGTGCGTTAAAACTACCACTGTTTCTTGCAATCTCTATGCAAATTTTCACAAAAAAAATTCCTAACATTTTTATAAATTTTTTTTATTTATGATTTTTTGCTAAAACTGTTCCAAATTATGTTTGATTTGTAATGACCTGACCTTCTGGAGAATCGAAACAGCTTTTGATTTTAGAGCATATTAAATTTTGTGACGTGAGTTCATTCGTTTGCACTGTTGTAATTCAGTTAGATTTCAGCCGGATTTCTATTGAATCAATGGTTTCAAAATCTTCTCGTCATTTTCAAAGAAGGTTCCTTTTCCTTTTGTTAGAAAATAAAAATGTTTCCTCGTAAAATTAAAAAGATTACTTTTTTGTGACATGAATTTAATCATTTGCAACATTTCTGATCGTTTTGAAAAAAAATCCATTGAATTTTTTTTCGAAACTACGAAGCAGAATTGGTTGGCTTCAAAACGTTTTATGCAAATTGCGGAAAAAAATCAATCCAAATATTTGTTTTGATTACTTTTTGAAAATTTGCAAAAATTTACCCTTCTTTCATCAAAAAATTTTATATTCAAAACTGTTTAAAACAAGTTAAAAAATTCTTTTGTTTCCGATTTTTTTTGTGATTCAAAATTTCGAAATAGTTGACAATTTTGAGATTTTCTTAATCGAAAACGGATTAAAATCACTTGTCATCGTTAAAAGCACGTAGAGTGCATCATCCAGTTTTCTTTTTTTTTGATAACTTTAATTTTCGAAATTAATTTTGAGAATTGGAGAGAAAAAAACTCTTAAATAAATATGTGCACATTTTTTTTTTTGAAAAAGTTTAGAGCACTACAAGTAGTTTTAACCCTCCAAAGCTATTCGTAAAACATCCGTTTCGAGAAAATATTACCTGTAGTTTTTTCATTAATATTTCTAAATTCAGAAGGTATTTTTACCAGTTAATCTGTAGTTGGTTTCGATTGAACAAAGTCGCAAAAAAAAAACAATTTTGTTTTTAGATTATTTATGTTTTTCTTTTATCTTTGGGATTGTCAAGAATAAATCAATCCGTTGATGTATAAATAAGTTGGGGACCAAATAAAATTTTTGCCACTATCCCGGAAAAAACTTTTATTAGAAAAATTATATAAATTAAACTTAGCCTCGCTGTATCTCATTTCTCAATGAACTGATTATTTGGAATCAAATTTAAGCTTTTTCTTGTTTATTTGATTTTTATTTTCATAGGACAGAAATTTCAGTTCTTCAGTATATTGGGTTGAAGGTTAAGATGATCTCCATGTGCATTTCTGGTCATATTGATCCGGACAGCTTTAGAAGGTTAAAATATAGATTCAAAGCTCAATTTTTATAGGGACCAGCATTCACTTACTCCTGAGAAAAAAGTATAAGAAGTTTTTGTTTTAGCAAATTTTTTTAAATTTTAAAAAGTACGAGAATTTTACGTTATTCTAAAAAAGTGTTTACCAAAATGAAATCTTAAGCAAAGATGGAACAAGATAAGATGTTTGAAATGAAATACGTAAAGACTATCTTGGCAAATGTCCAAAATATTTTATTCTGATTTTAATAAATTTTAATATTTATTTCGTTTCAATACGCTGTATTCCTGAAACTTTAATACCTGGTCAAGATCTGAATCCTTTATTGAATTATGGATGATAAATTTTTTTTTTAAATTTTGGACACTTTAAGTGTTTTGTTGAGGTTTTCTTAGATTTGGATTTCTTAGACCTTTTATGGAAGAAGAGTTGAGTATAGGAAGTTTCTCTGTTTTGTCTGCCAGTGTAGGTTTTCTAGTTTATCTGTAATCTAAGATCGATTTTACCCAAAACTGATCAATTGTTAAACTTTCACACGCCGTATCACCAAAATTAAAGCTGATGGACAAAATCTGACGAATGGTTTGATTTCAGGACGCAAGAATCTTCCAAAACTATTTATGAAAAAACATGCCCAAAAAATTCTTTTCCCTTGTGTTATGCAAGCTCAAAAAACCAGAAAACCAGAAACAAGGATTTTGTGCATCTAAATTACTTGACGCAAGTCTTTCGAATAAGTATTCCAAAATTTCATATTTAATTATATAACCATTTTTATTGCTGTTGTTGCGATGTTTTAACACTATCTTTAAAATAAAATTGAACGAAGATCGAAAGCAATACATACTTCGGCATAACATTTTTGAAGAAATTCCAGCAAGGTTCCTGTTATAACAGAAAAAATTTTAATTTCACAGAATTTTGAGCAAATTTACATCTATTACAGTCACAGAATTCACAGATTTTTTAAATTTTGCACATTTTCTTAAAAATAATTTTTTTATGTCAACAAAAATTTTGGATTTCTTACTTTGTTCTGGATAAACATGATTGGAATGGTAATGATAATTGATTTTTCTCAAGTACAATATTTAAAAAAACAATTTTTCATGACTTTTTTTTATAAATTTATGCTATTTCAATCAGAGAAAATCATCACAGAATTTTTTAATAAAATCACATAAAGTCAGAATTTTTATATTTATAAAAAAATTCAGCAACCTTGGATGTCCTACGACTAGCACTATCAGTTAACTATTTGAAAGCTTACCTAAGTCCATTTCCGATGGCAGAAACAACGATTGATGTTTGTCAATAGAATAAAATAAAACAGCGGAAATTATCGATTGAAAATTATCTTCCATCAATGCCTGACGTGACGGACCGGACATTCCGATTCCGATAGTGCACTCCCTATCAAAGTTCGACTGGGGAGACCCCTAGGGTAGAAAACCACTCGGTATGTTGATACTAGACTTCCCGTTTCAAACAACCGACGACGCATTAATAGCCGATGGCGTGTGATCGACATGTTCAACCACGTTTTTGACACCTTGAGGCAGTGTCCGGCTTCCGGTTGGAGGGAGTCTCATATTCGACAGCCTTCCTACCCTTCTTTTTACCATTGAGCGGCAGAAGGTGTCCCCCCGTTTGCGGTGCTGAAAAATGTATACTAACATGTAAAAAACCGTGCGTTCCGTTCAATTCGAAGGATTTGTGACTGAATGCGCGGTGTGCGAGGAAGCCCCATCGGATGTCGTGAACCGTCGTCGAGTAAAAACATGAACCAAAAATGTAATCCACAGTCATCGTCCACTGTTGGAATGGCTTCCGATAGATGGAGTGGCTTTACCCACCTCTGACTGAAACTCTGGTTCCTGGCGCGAGGTGGTGGCTCCAGAGAGTGTGTTTGTTTTCACCGTCGTCGTCGAGCTGTGTTTAGCCTCTGAAATTAATAGCCACTTTAGACAGGTTGATTGTGGTTTTTTTTCGGTTCGGTTTTTTCGTTTCATACTTTATCCAACCAACATTGCAGTTGCTGGTTGAGAATTGTCGACCATTCGTTTGTTGGTAAGAAATATTGAGATAGCTAACACAAACTAAATCCGACAGGGGGTGCGTGCCTGTTATCTTTAATTCGTGGTCTATTAGAACTAAAAGCCATTGCTGTCTTATCGTTGTTCAGTCGGACAATCTCGATGAACGAGTGGTGGGTTAAGTCACAAGTGGCAATCTAAGGAAAATGTTTCACGATTCCACTAACTGCAGAGCTGTGTGAATTTGGAACACTCGAATTGGACCAGGGACTGACTTAAGGGGTACAACTGGCCAGGCATTGCTTAAAAGTTATAATCCTTCATTAAAGATTTAAACAGTTCAGATTTATTTTTTTATCTTCACAGTGGCAATCAACGATTATTCAAACCGTGACTAAACAGCAGCATGCCCATCCTTCCATGTTTCTACATGATTGAATGGTTGATTAAATTAAGTGCATGCATTCGTGGGGGGTTTTCGGCGCATATATCGTGATATCTCAATGGCCAAATCCGTCGAATCCCTCACACTCTCCCTGGAAGCTGGAAGAGACCCAATACAACTGACTGCCCGATTGTTTGGACGGCCGTCCATTTATCTACTGACCAATTTGGGACGATAAATTGATGGCGTTCATAACGAATTAGGCCAGGCGGCAGTCAGCCAACTGGTAAGCCGATGTCCCGATTCATACGCTACATCAAGCTACTAGTTAGGCAGTCGTGGGTGCGCTCGCCAATCTATTTGCGTTTCAGCTTCCGGAAAATCGCACCGGAGAATCTCAGTTTCCGGTCCCCGTTGGGACTCCGGGATTCTGGACGCTGCCTTTCGCGCCTCGATGTAGGCTACATCTACATCACATCAGCATAAACACATTTGTACAAGTAGTACACCCATTAGGTGGTTGAATGGGTTGTAATTTAAATTTGATACAATCTGCGAGCGGAATTGTTTGCGCCCGATTGGCGGTGGCAAATTGAATAAAATTAATGAAATCCTCTCCTCATGCCCTCGATCTGAATCTGGGAGAAGTTTTTGTCTCCTTTCCGATTGTGGGTGCGGGTGTATTGTACTCGAGAAGGGTAAATGTAAAACCTACGCACATGAAAGGATATCTGGCTAACCGCAGTCATTATTTGGGATACTTATCGTAATCGGTACTTCGCAGCGAGGACACAAAATCGCTGATGCAAAGTCGTGATTTTTATTATGCTTAAATCATCAACACACACACCCAATTCATATGAACGATTGATAAGATAATTCTTCTGTCAACTGATGCTTATATATTCGGTTTCCATGGAAAGGGACTTAAGGGAAACGTTTAGAACATAGAGGTTCTGCTCCATTGTAAAAAAAAAATCAACAGCGAATCACAGCGATCTTTGGCAAATCTGATCTAGTCTCAAAATCTCGTCAATTCGTTTTTATGGTTCATCCTCAAACTAGACTAACTTTATGGAATAATTGGTATTTTCTTATGGTCTTGGAAAGACTAAATTGAGGACTCAATCGTGGAAAGGTTAAAATCCTCTTAAAATAAACAAATAGACTTAATTGAAATAACGACTTGTCACTGAAAAATAGTTTTTTCAATTATGGTAGATTGAGCCAATATTTAAAACAAACATGAGTCGCGTTGAGGGACTTTATGGTTCAATTAATGTGTAATACATTGAAATTGAGCCTTTCGATAGGCATAGGAACTATTCTAGCTCCCATGGTTATGATTAGGAGACAAATCGTTGTTCGTTGACTTCCTTTGAATGTTTTTTGCCTTTCTTTCAGAAAGGTATAGTTATCGTTCGATTTGGAAGATCATTAATTATGGGTCTTAGATATACCTTTATAGGTACCTATCGAATCAGCTCGTCGAGTTCAGACGATGTCTGTGTATTTGTGTGTATTGGTGTGATTTTTTGTAAACTTTTTTTGCGCATTTTTTGCGAAACTGGCCAGAACAATAAAAATGATTTTTATCTTAAAAAATTTGTTTTTTTTTCTTCTTTGATCTATAAAAGAAAGAAAAAATAACAAAATAGTTTGAAAAAAAAAAATTTCATTGTAATTATCATCAAATCATCACTCCAAAAACGTGTCAATTTGGTCTGCTAGCCACAACTAGCAATCACTAAAATCAAGATTATCGTATATATGAGGTCAAATTATACATGACGTCATATACACGATGGGCATGCTCGCTGTGTTTAGTGGGAAAAATTACAACCTCCACTCCCACTCATGATGTCTTCATGACGACAAAACGAGCGGGAGGAAAGAGTATACGTGAATAATAAAATATCTAGTAATAAATTTAATTTTCTCTTTTGCACCAGTTCAGTATAAACCGATCCGGTTTCAAAAAAATTAGAGCCGAAGCTCTAAAATCATATTGCGGTAATATGAATTTTCATGAAGGGGTACGACCCCGAATTTGCCGTATTCAATCGATGGGTGTAGGGTTCAACACCACATTTTTCTGCAGCGATGGCGGGTTTCGATAGTACGAGGCAAACGGGAATCTGTCAGATAATTTTGTAGTAAGTTTGAAAAAGGGCGAACGCTCCAAATGAAAACAAACCTAGCGTAACATTTCATAAGGGCGAAACTATCAGTTAGCCCGGAACAAAAAAAACGCTTTTGAAATTCCAGAACATCTAATCAAATCCTGTTTAAAAAATCGATTTTAAATCCATTTTAAATAGGCGTAGTTTCACGTTCCAACCTGTTCCAACGAAAATACATCAATAAAAAGTTTCACCCAAATTAATTTTATCAACTGTTTAAAAGTTTTAAGTGATTTTTTTTGCACAGACGCGTTAATTTCGAGATGTTGAATTCCCTGGACTTTAAAGTATTTCTGATTTTAAACTCAATTTAAAAAAATCGGGTCTAATAGTGAGTTTCAGAATTCAGATTAAAATCCAAAAATTCAGATGCAATCCAGCGCTAGACGATTTACAAAACACATTTACAAAACCGACATAATTGACAAAAATGTCAAAATGGTCAATTACAACAAAAATGACACAATTGTTTAAATTTTCTTAAATTACAAAGTGGACCAAATTTACATAATTGACAACATGTACAAACTTATTATGCAAAATTGACAGAATCAATATAGAAAAAAATTAAACAAATCTACAAAACTGACATAATTTACAAAATTTTTAAAAAAGTCTATAATTACAAAAATGACATGATTGTTAAAATCGTCAGAAATTACAAATTGGACCAAACTTGCATAGTTGACAAAATTGATAAAAAATACAAAAAAAATGACAACATTCACAAACTTGATAAATTTTACAAACCTGACAAATTTTGCAAATATGGCAAAAAATGTGCCCTTTTCAAAAATCGACCTTACGTTGTGCGTCATTCGTTGCCTACCCAGTATCCCATTATTTTCTTCCAATAAGATTCTATGTTCCCTACCCAGCATGAGAGCAGCAGTGGTATCATTTTTTTCAAAAGGGCGTGCGGCCAAATGTTAACAATCGAATTGTCAGCTGGGTGAGAAAGTACCGTTTGTAGACCTACATTTTCAACCTAATTACTCTCAACGCGATTTTCTCGAAACAGCTTTCGCCCTATACAAAAATGAATCAACATGGAAATCGAAGTTTTAAGCATACCTATCAGGGGCATTCTAACTTGTATACTAGTAAGAATGCCCCCAAAAGGTATGCTAAAAACTGGGCTAAATTAACTATACGACAAAAAAGAAAAAAATCTATGTTGACAAAGTTGCGAAATTGACAAAATTGACAAAATTGCAAAATTGTCCAAATTTAAACAATTGACGAAATTGATTTAACTGACTAAATTGACTGAATTTACTAAATTTACTGAATTGACTACTCAGGCTAAATAGACAAAATAGCCTAGATTAAATTAATTCACAATATTGACAAAACTATCCAAATGGACAAAATGGACAAAATTTACAAAATTTATAAAATTTATAAAATTGACTAAATTAATAGAATTGACAAAATTGACAAAAATGATAAAATAGACATAATTGACAAAATTGAAAATATTGACATTTCAAAGCTGTCAAAATGTTTAATATCTGTAGTTAATTCGATAGATTATTGTACCTCATCTACGCTGAAGCATCGTATTTAAGTCTAGCAGTTGAAATTTTACTAAATTTTTTCCATTTATTCGCTTCCTTTACTTGAGAGGTTGAATTATTTGAAACACATGGTTAGGAATCTTTTTTAAAAATTATACTCTTCATTTTTAAACCTCTTCTATTTTATAGATATAAGATCATAATGTCATAGAAACGGGATCATACAAGATATCCCAGAATTCAATTATTCAAAATTTTTCAATTAGTTTACATTTATGTTATTATTTATGTGAAAATTATAATTATTTCAAAATACATTCATCCTATAAAAAATTTTGAATCCTAATTTCTTAAATTCATTTAGGATTTACTACGTTCGAAATACTTTAATCATTACTCAGAACTTATAAATCTAACATTTATTTATTATTTTGTGTCGTGTGTATCCAAATATAATTTTTAGACTGTAAGAAAGGCTACAATCCACTGTTAAGTGTATTACATCGGGTTTTTTCTGTAAGTTTCTATAATAAAATCGAACACGATCTTTTTATGAAATTGACCATTTTATACGATTTATTGCCTTTAAACTTTCTTTTTGCCTTGAAGTATCGTTTATAGATGTTTATTTCAAAAGAAAATCCAAAGCGAAAATAAACATTTTTTGGTATCTTCGCGCTCAGCTTTTATAGTTTTCATATTCATCCGATTCCTATTAATTTCTACAAAAGTCATTTCTGGTGGCTCTAGAGAGTTAAGTCTTGATAGAACCTGGAAGTTGCTCATTGCTGGACGGAAAAAAAAACCGATTGCTCCATATTATTGCAATACTTTATCAAACATCTACTGCTTTTAACAATTTCGACTTTATTAATTCTCAAGAGTTTTGAATACAAATTTAAACTTCTTTAAAATTAAAAGTAATTGAACTAACCTATTCAAGTTACTGTTCACACTAATGATTTCCTGAATTTTAAAGCTAAAAGCAATTGCTTACAATTCTGTAAAGATATGTTTTGTTCTTTGAAAAAATTGTTTGATATACAGTTTACCAATATCTTTGTTATCATTTATAACTTTGGCTTTGTTAATTTCCAATGTTACTCGATATTTTCATTGCTTGAAAAGGAAATGTTAACGACTAACCTGAACTTTTTGTTAGTTCTTTGGCTATCTGAATAGAAAACTGGGAAGAAATTAAACAGAAGGATATTTTTTGATGATTTTTTGTAATAAGCTTAATACAGCAATAATGAGATACTAAAAAAATATATTTACATTTCAATTTAGTAGGATAGTTTATTTATTTAATTGTGAACTATTTTTGTATTAAATTTCCAAAACAGAAAACATACGATCATTGAGAAGTTGTAGAACACCTTAAAAAAAAATAAAATGTCTAAAAATTGTTATTCGGATTTCTGAGGATCCTTACTACAATTCCAAATTAAACGTAGAATTTCCATTTAAAGCTTGCTTTTTATTAGAACAGAGTTCATTTCTCTGTCTCTCTGTTTGATTTATCATTGACATTCAATAAGTTTGTTAACTCTTTGCCAGTATTTAGTCGGCAACCTGCTGCCGGAAAAAAGCGGAAAGGATCAAAGAGCCAAAGCAGGTTTTATTGATACCTACCTGAATTTTTTTTGACGCTATTTTTGAAACATTGGAATAATAATCAAGGTAAGTGAGTTAATTGGTCTTTAATGCACATAATGTTGTTAAAAATAACAAAGAAACTTAAATTAAGTAATCCTCAAAATTCTAGTAAATTTTCTAATCACTTTGATACAAAAATTGAAATGTAGCTAGCAAAAATATCAGATTTCATAAGTAATTAAAAACCGTAGCTTTTTGAAACCCCCTTTTTTGTTGATATTCAATGTTATACTATTTTCTAATTATAAACTATCTCAATAATTTTGTTTGCCCATGCCTTTCAAATTTGACGAGAAATCGTTTTACAACCTGCCGAGAAGTGACCTTTATCCTTTTTTGAAACTCTCGGAGCCAAGGGGTATCAGTGCAAAAATGATCAATTTGGAATTAATGGTTTTAAACGATTTTTCAAAACTCAAACTGTGTTTGGTGAATTATTCTAACTTTCTCATTCTACCAAAAAAAATATAGTTTTCCGAAAAAAGTATGGAAAATAGTGCAACACGAATGTTCAAATTATTCGCTGTTGTATCCAAAACGGACATATTTGGGAAATTTTATCTTAAAACCTGACAAAATACAGGAATTTGATTTCAAAATTTTCAACCTAAATCTGGACACTATCCGGAAATGCTTGGTCTAAACTACGGATATATTCAATTAAAATCCAGAAGAAAACACATGAAATATTTTTTCTCGTCAAAACACATGAAATTTTTCAAATTGTTTGTAAGGGTAACAGAAAACTGTTCATGATTATTTTAATAAAATCTAGTCAAGAAAATTAGTTTTTGGACGTGATCATCTAAAATTTTTTATAACTAAATTTTAGTTTTTACTTTTGATTTTACGAATCCAGCTAATAAATTTTTGCAAAATATAGGCTGTTTTTTACGAAATCCGGGAAACCTGGCATGATTGGACTTTTCATAAATTTTGTGTCAAATATCTAGGCCAGGGGTGGCCAGGATTTTCAACAGGCGGGCCAAAGTTTAGTACTGAGACTTGCCTGCGGGCCACACAACAAATTTTTCTTTAGTATTAAGTGCAAACGAATTTCAGTGGGTTACTTAAAGTACAAATTTAGCCAAACATATTTTTTACATGTTTAAAAAAAATTTTCTAGATTCAGTATAGATTTTTATCAGTTCTTCTTTATTTGATCAATATAAAAATTTAAAGTGTTTAATATACTTTTAACGAGCTTACTGACAAGATTATGCCTTCCAATTCTGATTTAATACATGGGTTATGAATTAAATTTAGTTTCCTTGAAAATACTACACACACATGGCGTTTTTAGCAATTTTAAATTTTCTGGGCTTATTCATCCCATAAAGATCATTCTGCAGAACGGGATTTTTAAAACAAAATGCCCTTCCTAAGCTTTTCGCATTTCAGATGAAATTTTCTTACGCTTTTTAATGATAATAATAAAAAATAATATAAAAAGAGCTCTTACTTGTTATGTTCTTGTGTTGTTCTTTAAGAAACTTTCTAAATTTGAACATACCTTTTCTAAATGTTTAAAATTTTAATGATCGTTCTTTTAAAATTTTCCATTTGATCAAATTCAAATTCTATAAGTGGGGAAGCCGTTCAAAAATGAATAAAAAATATTTTTTTTTTTCAAATTATTATTGTCATTTTACATTTTTGATATAAAAAAAGCAAATGACTATGAAAAATATATTTTTAAAAAAGTCCTCTGTCTCCGTATATGTAAGTATCAAATTAGTTCAAATTGAAATTTAGATGAATTTTACCTAACTGAATATTTTAATGGCAGAGTCTGGCTTTAATAATATGATCACTTTATATTTAGGCTGCTAATTTCATATTTTTTAAATTATTTTCTCTCCTAATTTTTGTTAAACTTACAGATAAAAAAGCTCCACAATCTTTGGGGAACTATATATTAGTTATCTTGCTTGTCAAATTGTCTTTGGTGGAGCATTTGTGGTAAATTTGGAGAGAAAATGAATTTTCTAACAAAAACAAAGCACATTATTTAGCGATCAGCGTTTAATGCCCAACTCTGTCTATTAGTTTATAAACCATTGCACGTATATTAAAAATACCTTGACCTTTTTCTGTTGAAGTTAAATTCAAATAAAGTGTGCGAGTTTTTATATTTTTTTAAATCAATTTTAACATACTGGTTTTTGTTGGTAAACAAAGTTTCGTACCGTAGTTTTGTACCGTAGTTTTGTACCAATATAACTCTGATAATGCTGTGATTACAATATAATGTGATAATTTCGCAAACTAGATTTCAATTATTTTGAGCTTCTGTGTTCCTGTTTGATTTGTTTCATTCGAAGCTGACAAATAAAATTTCGGACAATAAAGTCAAAAGGTACTAAATTTATGTTTTGCAAAAATCATGTGAGTGACTTATGAAATAAGCAAAATTTTTAGCTCTAAATAAACACAAATGATTTTTTTTACTTTCTCATTATTATTTTAATGTACTGAGTTATTCGAGTTCTTTCCTAATTTACGAGCATATCCCCCCGATACCTTCCAAACTCTTCAAAAATAGACTAGTTTCCGCTTGAAGACTCTTAAGGCACCCAGAATAGTGGAGGCCACTTTCAATACCTTTTAAATGATGCAACTAAATAGCAAATATTTATTGCATAACACGTGATTGCAAAGTACAAACAATATGCAAAATGTTGAAAAAATTGAAGAATATGAAAATGTCTCTCTTTTGCTTGATATAGTTGGTTTTTTTTTTAAATGATGTAGAAGGACGCTGATCTAGGCGATTCCATATAAAACCGGGCAATTTGGCAAGCTTAACTTATACTCCTTCGATTCCAAGGGCCTTTTAAATCTGTTATTTGGGTTAAAAAGGATTAAAAATTAATTCTTGAAATTCATAATAAAGAATTTAAATTTTACATCATTTTCAAACTATTCATTTCGGATTGCTAGATTTGAATGGAAATTTGGAGTTCAAAAATGTATTGAGGAGCTAACTCACAAACTTGTAATTTCTGAATTTGAAACGGCTCAAACCTTAAGGCTACAAAAATATATCTGCTACAGCTTAGTTCTTTTAGAAATGGGACAGTTACGAATGCGCGTATCTCGAAAACCATTCGTTTGATCTAAATACTTTCTATGAAGGAAATGAAGGTAATTTTATGATAATTCATAAAAAAATTTAAAAAAAAAATTTATCGTTTTTTGTAAGAAAAAATTCTACTTAATTCTTGGTACCTCCCATCGGTCAACGCACACTTTTTTCATTCATAATATTGAACAGTTTTTCAAACTTATACTTCGTCTAATCTGTATTTTAGGTAGCAACTTCCTCCTCCTTTAATTTCTGCTACATTTTGGTCCAATACTTTTCATTTAATAGAAACTAAGGGCAATTTAGTGGATATAGCTGTTTTGAAATTAATAAGACATGTTTTTTTTTTGAACCACTTAAAAGCGTTTTAAGTGGAAGTTCGGCTGGCCAAATCTGACAATAACGAAGTAAAACCATCATGAGATTGAACTTAAAGAATAACCGGTTAGTACGGATCGTAGGTTGCGAAGGGTACGTACAATATTATTATTTTTAGGCTATTATAACAGCGAAAACCAAAATTTTCTTTTGAAAATGGTTGTTTTTTCCACAAGAGCAGAATTTAGAGCAAATCATTATTATTATTTTTTTTTTATTCAAATAATTGTTTATTAAGGCCATTTACTTTTACAAGTTTAATTGGGCTGGGGGTCAATTATACAAAATAATGTAATGTAGGGTAGGAATCGACGCAAGGTCAGGATTTGGGAAGGGAAGTGGAATGAGGATAAGTTTTGCGAGTTGCACTCCGTGAACGGGTCAAGATTGAACAGTTGTTCCCAACTGTGTGAAGAACTTTATCTTCCACATTTTCGACCGGCACGGGAGGGGGTGGCTGGGAAGTGATTCTCTTCCTAGGGGGGGGGAATCGGATTCCAACGCGGGACTTGGTTTTGTAGTGGCTGCAGTGAAGTGATCTCTCTTCGGTTGTTGCTTGATAGTTGGCTGCTGCTGTTGATGATCTTCTTGATGGTTTGTTTCTTTCTGTTGCGGTGCTGTCTGGGCTGAATGTTTCGTTCGGTTCATATTGTGTTGTTGAATCTGTCGCTTTACAATTTCGGCATAAGTAGAGTTTGGACTATTTTCTTCTAGTTTCTTGCGTGCGGCTGTTAAGGTGATTCCCTGTTCGGTTTTGAGTTTCAGTGCTGCGGATTCAAACACCCATATTGGGCACGACTTGTCAGTAGGCGAATGATTTTTTTTACAATTCTGGCAAAACTTGGCTTTAGCAGTGCAATTCGCACTCTCATGGTTAGCTGAGCAAATTGTACAAGCTACCGGATTATTGCTTCTTATTTTCGGGTGGCCGTAGGTTAGACACTGCCGGCACAACATCGGTTGGGGGTAATAAGGTCTAGTTCTTACTCTAAGCAAACCAAAATTGATAAATTCTGGTACGACAGTACAATTTATCGTTAACACTAGCAGGGTAGGTGTATTAACGATTTTACCTGCTATCTTCTTCGTTATTCGGCGAACATTTATTATTTTCTGGGGAGCAAGCTCAACCTCAATTTCTCTATCCGTCATATCATCTACTTCATTACACCAAACAACGAATTTGCGCGAGTTTAACTCTGGATGGCGACCAATCTCAATCGGTGTGCCATCTTTCAAAGCGGTCAACGTAAAAAGCTTCCTACCTTGGTCCTTGCTTCGGATTTTGATGACATACCATTGTTTTTGCTTTTCGTAGTAGCCTCCTTCCACCTTTCCCGCATACTCCTCTACCGACTTCCCAATAACGAAAGGGTTTAGCTCGTAAAACATGTAATATAGCCTCCCTCGCAGGTTTTCGGTGTCCATCCATTCGGGAATGGTCCGACCAGGAATGTCTCCCGGTGAAGGACTCATCACTACTTCACTTTACTTCGCATCCAATAGAGAAAAAAAACAGTTGCCTTTTCGATTTAAAACAAGCACACTCCTGAAAGTGCGACTGATCGTCTCGAAGGCAGAGAGTGAACTCCCAAATCATTATATTTTATACAAAACAAAAAGAAAAAATATACTTTAATATGCTCGGGACCTTGCCACGAGCAGACATGGTATAGGATTCAAAAGCTGGAATTAGTTTGAAATAGGGTATTTCACAAGTTTTGTCGTTCATCAGAAATCATCTGTCCCATTGCCTCAATATCGGCTCTACAGCTTACGAGCTCTGGAACTAGCTAAAAATTGTTGTTTGAGGTTGGGTTTGAATGATTCATTACTAGGCAATACTTTCAGTTAATCGGAGAAAATTTTTTTTTTGAACATTTGAGAGATACACACTTAGTCTTTTGCTTATTCCAAATTAAAAAAGCTGGTATGAGATTTGACTTCCCAGATGTCCCTTAATCGTAGTTGCCGATCATGTGCTTCACTCCAATGCCTAATTTGAACTTTGTGGACATTTTTAACAGTGTTTGCATACTTTTTCACCACTCACACACAGTAACTCTATGAATAATCAACGGTTTTGTCAGCTATCAACTTGATAATGCTGAATTTTGAAGGAAACTGTGCAAAATTATTTTTTTCCTTTTCTCTTGCATCGTACACATCTCCAAAATGCGTGAATTTTAAATTATGAAAAAATAGGCCGAATAGTACTTTTTACAGGCAGCAAAATGCAGTCAAAATTTTAAATGTCCAATTACTAGTAAACGAGATATTGGCGAAAGAAAGTTTCCCATTTCTAAAAGAACTACGCTTTAGTCACTTGAACTTCTATTTCGAAAATCATATTATTTATTCAAATTTAATTAAAATTCAAATCAGGTTCAAAAATCCACAGTCAAACATCAAAATTAAATAACCTTATTAAAAAAAATAAAAGTTCCATTCGCATATGATCTACAAACACAATAAAGAATTCCTGTTTTGAATCTGAATTTGAATCAATGTGCATAAAACAGAAATATCTCTTAGTCTACACTTTGAAGACTCACTAAAAATTCTTATTATAAACTTATATTCAAACTTTAAAAAAATTGGAAATGATTTCTCATTTTTTATGGATAGTCTTGAATGTACATAATAAACAGGGCCGTAGAAAGAATTGCTACCTACATTGGTTGGGTGTTGTTGCGAAATTTCCCTTAAAATATTTCTTGAAAAGTGTATACATAAAAAAGGAAAAAAAATATTTATAATATCACATTATTCGGGTTGGGTTCATTTATATTAAACAAGTCCTGAAAGTTTATCTTAAGCGTCAAAAATAAAGGAAGGATTTGAAGGCTTCATTTGAATACAATTTGATGGTTAAAATGTGTGATATATTAGGGAATATTAGTAAGAGAATCAGTTTGTTTTCAACTTTTGTAATTTCGATATTTTCAGATCTTGGTTTGAATCTTTGATATCTACAATTTCAATAATTTTCAACAACAAACCAATAAAATATAATTTCAACTGATCTTTCTCAAGCCTGAAAATGAAGCACAGATAATTTTATTAACAAAAAAATTTTCACTTTTGATTTATCTCATTTTTAAAATCCTGTTACAACAATTTAAATTAATTTTTCAAAGTACGTTATCTTAAAAATATACTCAGATCTTTTTTCCTAGTTTTAGTTTTCATCTGTTTTGTGTTTTTTGGTGATTTTGAATATTTGTTTCGAAACTTAATATTGCAATTTGAACCTGAATGAATATTCTAAATTCCCAATTTGAAACCGTTTTTTGATCTAAATTAAAAACAAACATTGAACCAAAAAGGGTATTTTATAACCGAATATGATTGAAAATTCCAAATGCATAAATTCTGATATTGAGATTCTAGAAACCATAATAAAACTTTTTTGTGTTTCAACTCTGCATAAGAGTTAAGAGTAAGATTTTCAAATTCAAACATAAAAAATTGTTTGTAATTTTAATTATATTCTTTCAATATTTCGAAATCATGAGCTTTGAAAATAGAATAAAACAATCCAATTTTAGTTTCAAATGCAAAACTCAGATTCGAATCAGGATTTTGTCCCAATGATGAACCGAATTGAAAAAACAAGAACAAAATCCGATCACACGTTACAAATTTTGATTTCATTAAAAAGTTGGAACCAGAACATGGGGAATGATTCAAAGCTCAGTTTACAAGATATTTTTCCACGCTCATCCGGGTAGGGCAAATCCGAGCTTTTTTTTTATCCAACAACCTTGTAAAATTTGGACATTCGATTTCTAGGTGTACAACCCGAAATCAGGACAATATCCTGCAAAATTTGAGAATTATTCAAAATAAAGTGGAAAAACACTCGAAATATTGTTTTTTTTTAACTTATCAGACAGTTTATTCGGATGAAATTTGCTCAAAAATTGTTTGAATTGAATTTTGAATTTTTCTTTCGGTTTTGCCTATAAAGTTAATACATTCGGACAAAATCCAGGCAATCTGGCAACCTAAGTGAGTCTAATCTTTTTGAAAATTTGACTAATGACAGTACTCAAATTTTATTCACCAACTTCTTTTGTGCATAACTTTTGACAGCGATTTTCAATTGCAGTCTTTAAATAGGTATTTATTAACCTGTGAGAAAAACTTTGAAAACCAGTAGTAGAATTGTGGACCTGGGGATAGATTTCGATGTTTTGGCCTTAGTTCTGAGTTGAGATTGTTACTTTTGATTCACTTAAGTTGTTCATCGAAATTATATTAGGAGTTTAAAATTTTGATTTAGTGAAAATCGTTCCTACGGCCATGGAAATTTAAAGATCTTTTGAATAAAGTTATTTTGTTTGATTTAAATCTACAATTTTTCGCATTCTTACGCATCCCAAAATTTCAAAGCGTATTTTCTCGAAAATAGCTTTAATTCTTTTATGCCCATTTGGCTCCCAAGTGGCCCAGAATTGAATTTTAGCGGGAAACAGTTATTTGCGTCTTTTCCTTAAGTTGGATGCATTTGATATTTTGGGCAAACTTTTACACCAACTAAAGGCGGTCATTTTTAAGGAAATAATTTAAAGGATGGTTTATAAAGTTTCTGAGATATGAAAATTACTTCCTAACAGTCATAGGGTTGAGGCCTACATTATTCTACGAAATAAAAAAAACCTGATAATTCATGAAACATTGTTGAAGACATCAAATATGTAAATAAAAGTTTTGTGGCAATTTGTTTTCATAAGATAAGGGTGGTTCTACAAAAAACAATTTTTTCGTTATATTTTTCCAGTGTGATATTTGATCAAAAAATATTTGTTCAGCAAGATTTGAGATAATCATCATGCGCATCTTCTGTGGAACCCGATCACCAAAATTTGTTTTTGTTTTTAAGTTATAAGGCAATATGTGTTGAAAAATGACTCTTTTTGAGCTTCGATAACTCCAAATAGAACAAATTGAAAATTTTATCGTTGATTGCATTTGAAAGTTCATATTACAGTCTTAACATGAAAGAAACTGTTGGTATGTTTTTTGTATAAAGCAATTAATCGTTGTTTGAAGGTTAGGAAAAATTGCTAAAATCTAGAGAAATAGATAAAATTTGCTACTGTGTTCTTCAAGAATTCTGAAACTACTAGGTAACACTTTCACTAAAGTAGTTTTTTGAGTAAGCAATTGTTCCAGTGGTTTTTTTGTAATCTCTCCGATCTTAGGGAGGAAGGGCTCCCATACTTAATAATCGGATAATACGATATAATTCATCTTGACTCAATCAAGTTTTGTGAAAATGTAAACGATTGCATTTAAGCATAGTTTATAGTACACCAAAGCCCATCTCAGGAAAATGGGGTTCCCCGTTCAATTTAAAAAAAAAACATGAAACAAAATTTGCCAGAAAACATCCAGGGTAATTTTTATCGAATAATAAATCAAGAATATGTTACTGTTTTCTGGAAGGCTTTTTAGAATGTTTTCCTCAGTCAGCTTAAAAATACCAAACCCTTTCTTGCTCGCATGTTAGTGAGCAGTCTTCTTTCGTGATTTAGCTTTACAATTTTATATTTGATTCTGAAATTTTAAAATATTTCTTCTCAGTTTGTTTTGGCTTTCAAATAAACTTTATAAATATCACTTTATTCACATCCAATTTTCAAGTTTTTGTGGATGTAATTATTTTTGATAACACAAATAGACTGTGGAACTATGCTCCATGCTGAGTATTGTAGTAGATATCCCCACACTCTTTATCATTGTACAAATTCTACTCTTCAATTTTCATAAATATATCAATAAACTGAAAGCTAAGCTAAGAAATTCAGCCCAAATCTGTGTGAAACAATATTAACCGAAAAAGATCCAAATTGACAATTTGATTGATATTTAAAGGATACTTATTTCGGATTCCACAGACTAACTTTCTACACCCAAGCAAATCATCTCATTAACGACAACTAATTGACTCAAAGCAGGACCCACACGTGGTTCGCATCTATTTTCGCACCCATTTATGCCGAGCACATACCGGGCTCCGAAAATCTGCTTCATTGAAATGAAATCTATCATTAAGAGAACGTCGTCGTCGTCGTCGTCGGCAGCTTTCCGATGCCTTCGCGGGCGCTTTCAATTGATTGCTAAATCATGAGCTCCCCAATACACATATTCTCGAAAATGTCTTCCAACTCCAACTTGTTTTTATGTGCTGTAGGATTGGATGGAAGCAGAACCTTTGAAATCAGGGCCTATTTTCGAAAAATCCAAGTCAATTATTCCGAAAAGTTGACTTAGGAATTTGGTTCGTTTGTCATTCCGTCGGGTGAAACATGGGACTTTTATCTGTTCCTTCATCAATGGTGCTTGATGCGTACACGTGGCTGACGAGACTTGGCAGCTAACAAAGAAACTCTCACGTATTTCTGTTGGATGTATGCAAATGAATTTGTAGGAAAGTTGTAAGATGTTGATTCAACTGTAGCCAGTTGTTGGCATTTGATTGGTAATGACATTAAGGATTTAAGGATTTCTTTTTTTAATTTCTTCAAAAACGAAAATTTTCAACTTAATTTCAATATTACAAAAGCACAAAAACCATTTCAAAAATTTTTCTTTTTTTTGCCTTAGCCACAACCACATTTCCAGACAAACTCCCTCGAGCCCTCTTTGACAGTATCTTTTCATTTTTCCATCAATGCATCTCGCTGATGCCTGTGTATCGTTCTGAGAAGCTGTTCATTATTTGCCGGCCGAGAAACACCTCGAAAAGCTTTTTCTTCATTAAAAGTTTTTCCGGGGAAAGAGGTAAATAGGTAAGCAAAAAAGGATGGTGAAAAAAAATCCTAACCGGAAACAAATTATTCCCAATGACAAAAACCTGTTCCGGGAACACGCAAATCTCACCTTGGGAGACAAATCATCCCCCCTTTCCAGGTTAATGATTGTGTGCAGCTGTTTGGCTGGTATCAGAATAGATGGGAGATTCGGAAGAACGACTGTGGGGAAGCCAAACTTATTTCGTTAATGTATTTTCCATGTTGTTAAAGTTGCGGCGAGGGAGGATAAGAGATGAGTTGTGCCTTCAATCTTTTCTTTTGGGAGAACTGTTTCACCCTTTTTCCCGTCTACTGGAACATCTTTCTCTCGCATTCGACACCAGCCTTCGATCCACAATCCAAGTGCGATAAAAGTTGATCCTCAAACTTGATTGGGCAAGGCCGTCAACCAGTGGAAAGAGCTTTTAATCGGAATGAGATGGAAAAGGAAAATATAACAGAAAACTTTTCCCCATTTTCCTTCACAATCCAAATAACATCTCGAAAGGTTTGAATGAATGTCCGTGTGTGTTATTACTTTCATCTCGGTTGTTTTTTCCCTGTCAAAAGTTGTGTGTGAATTGGTTCATTTTGAGCTCTGAATGAGTGAGCAATAGAATCACTTGGGTGTGTTTGACCGGACCAAAGTGAGCTCGTCTGGTGATTACAGTTTTTCGAATCTGTCCAAACAGAAGCTAAGTCGAGTTGTTTGGAAAAAGTTTCTTTTATCGATGGGTTTATTTGCATTGACTTGGGAAAGCATTTTCTTTTTCATTTTAAAAAATGAGTCCTTTTAAAGTAAGTCTTAGGAATAAAACATTAACGATCGGAAATGGCCAGAAATTGAATGTATTTTTGTAGTAAAACAACAGCAAGAAACCGTTCTATCAAATCTACTCATCGACAATAACAAAAAAAATCAAATGGAATAAAAAGTTAATAAAATTAAAAAGTCATTCGCCTGTTAACTATCTATTGCGAGAAGTCAAAAGTTGAAAGCAACAAGATTGAGTTAAAAATCGAAAGTTGCAAATCAAAAGTTTAAAATCTTAAGTCAAAACTGAAACATTGGAAGTTTAAACTCAAAATCGGAATTTGAGAATAAAAACCGGATGTTGAAGCTCAAAAATTGGATGTAAGAAGTCGAAAGTCGAAAATCGAAAATCGAAAGTCGAAAGTCGGAAGTCGAAAGTCGAAAGTCGAAAGTCGAAAGTCGAAAGTCGAAAGTCGAAAGTCGAAAGTCGAAAGTCGAAAGTCGAAAGTCGAAAGTCGAAAGTCGAAAGTCGAAAGTCGAAAGTCGAAAGTCGAAAGTCGAAAGTCGAAAATCGAAAGTCGAAAGTCGAAAGTCGAAAGTCGAAAGTCGAAAGTCGAAAGTCGAAAGTCGAAAGTCGAAAGTCGAAAGTCGAAAGTCGAAAGTCGAAAGTCGAAAGTCGAAAGTCGAAAGTCGAAAGTCGAAAGTCGAAAGTCGAAAGTCGAAAGTCGAAAGTCGAAAGTCGAAAGTCGAAAGTCGAAAGTCGAAAGTCGAAAGTCAAAAGTCGAAAGTCGAAAGTCGAAAGTCGAAAGTCGAAAGTCGAAAGTCGAAAGTCGAAAGTCAAAAGTCGAAAGTTGAAAGTCGAAAGTCGAAAGGCGAAATTCGACAGGCCAAAGTCGAAAGTTGAAAGTCGAAAGTAGAATGTCGAAAATCGAAAGTCCAAAGTCGAAAGTCGAAAGTCGAAAGTCGAAAGTCGAAAGTCGAAAGTCGAAAGTCGAAAGTCGAAAGTCGAAAGTCGAAAGTCGAAAGTCGAAAGTCGAAAGTCGAAAGTCGAAAGTCGAAAGTCGAAAGTCGAAAGTCGAAAGTCGAAAGTCGAAAGTCGAAAGTCGAAAGTCGAAAGTCGAAAGTCGAAAGTCGAAAGTCGAAAGTCGAAAGTCGAAAGTCGAAAGTCGAAAGTCGAAAGTCGAAAGTCGAAAGTCGAAAGTCGAAAGTCGAAAGTCGAAAGTCGAAAGTCGAAAGTCGAAAGTCGAAAGTCGAAAGTTGAAAGTCGAAAGTCGAAAGGCGAATTTCAACAAGCCAAAGTCGAAAGTCGGAGGTCGAAAGTCGAAAGTTGAAAGTCGAGAGTCGAAAGACGAAAATCGAAAGTCCAAAGTCGAAAGTCGAAAGTCAAAAGTCAAAATTTTTAAAATTTCCAAAATTTTCAAAATTTTCAAAATTTTCTAAATTTTCAAAATTTTCTACATTTTCAAAATTTTCAAAATTGTAAATATGCATTTTGAAAATTTTGAAAATTTTGAAAATTTTGAAAATTTTGAAAATTTTGAAAATTTTGAAAATTTTGAAAATTTTGAAAATTTTGAAAATTTTGAAAATTTTGAAGATTTTGAAAATTTTCAAGATTTCGAAAATTTTCAAAATTTTGAAATTTTCAAAATTTTTAAAATTTTCAAAATTTTCAAAATTTTCAAAATTTTCAAAATTTTCAAAATTTTCAAAATTTTCAAAATTTTCAAAATTTTCAAAATTTTCAAAATTTTCAAAATTTTCAAAATTCTCACAATTTTCAAAATTTTTAAAATTTTCAAAATTATTAAAATTTTCAAAATTTTCAAAATTTTCAAAATATTTGTATCACAATTTTTGAAATTTTCAAAATATTCCAAGTTTTCAAAATTTTGAAAATTTTGAAAATTTTAAAAATTTTCAAAATTTTCAAAATTCAAAATTCTTTAAATTTTTAAAATTTTAAAATTTCATTAATTTTTTTATTTTAAAAATCTTTGAAAAAATTTATTATTCTTCAAATTTTTCAAAGTTCCAAAATTTTCAAAATTGAAATAAATTTTTTATTTTCAAAATTTCCACAAGATTTAAAATTTCAACATTTTTGAAAACTTTCAAAATTTTTAAAAAATTTAAAATTTTCAATTTTTTTTTCAATTTTAAATTTTTTTTTAATCTTAAAAAAATTTTTTGGAAATTTTTCAAAATTTCCAAATTTTCCAAATTTTTAAAATATTTTAAATTTTGCAAATGTTCTTAATTTTTAAAATTTTTAAATTATACAATTTCCAAAATTTTTAAATTTTTTTAAATTAATAAAATTTACTTAATTTCGTTTTTCGATTTTTTCACGGTCAAAAAAAGTTTACCGTGAATATGGCGAAACCGTGAATTTGGCGAAACAAAAATTAAAGTGGATAAAAATATTTTTAGTTCTTTTACTCAATAATTTATACTGTTTTCTATATTTGAAACGTTTTCTATCAATAAATTCTGATCATAATATGTAATTATCAAAGATTACTTAACACAAAGGATGTATTTCAGTTCAAATTATTTTCCTTTATAGCAACTTGAATATTTTTTCTTGAATTAAAACCATGTAGAATATCAATTTTACAGTCTACATCTAATGAAAGTGAATTATTTAGTTTTTTATGGAAATTTAACAGTCTTTATCTCTTATGTCGATTTTGAATAAAAAAAAGTTCAAAGAAAAATGCATCAAAAAAATTTCTCCAGCAAATTTCAATTCCTTATATTTTTATCTTTACACCTTTGATTATCAAAAAAGTTTACCATTTCGAAAAATATTTTGAAATTTGCTTAATTTGTACTTTTAAAGTGTGTCTCTCGAAATTTGCTTTTTTGGCAGATAATCCTTTATTTTTCATATGTAGGAAAACAGAAATCTTAGTCCTTTTTGACATATTTTGAGGCGAAGCTAGCAGAATTTCATTTTGATCTTCCAAAATTATTCATTCAGACAATACACAAGGCCGTTCAATCAAAATTGCGCACGTCACCCTTTCAAATAAAAATTCGCAATTTGTTTCGCATAACCAAAAAGTTTACTCTTTTAGAGCGGCTCACCAAGCACAAACAATAACACTAGCATTAGCGTGACGGTTAAATACTTATGTTATTTGCTTTGCTAATTTTCTTAATCTCCATTAATTTTGAAACTTTCAAAATATTCCAAATGTTCAAAATTTTCAAAATTTTGAATTTTTAAAATTATTAAAATTTTCAACATTTTTTAAAATTGTCAAATTTCTCAAAATTTTCAAATTTTTCATAATTTTCAAAACTTTCTCAATTTTCTAATTTTTCTAAATTGAAAAAAAATTTAAATTTTCAAAACTTTTAAAATTTTCAAAATTTTTAAAATTTTTATAATTTTTATAATTTTCAAAATTTTCAAAATTTTTAAAATTTTCAAAATTTTCAAAATTTTTAAAATTTTCAAAATTTTCAAAATTTTTAAAATTTTCAAAATTTTCAAAATTTTTAAAAGTTCTTAGATTTTTAAAATTTTCTAATTTGAAAAATTAAAAATCTTGAAAAATTTTAACAAAAATTTCAATTTTCAAATGTTCTATATTTTCAAAATATTGCAAATTTTCAAAAAACAAAAAAATTCCCCAAAATTTAAAACAGTTAAAATTTTCAAAATTAGTTGAATTTTCATTATTGTCAAATTGATAAATTTCCAATTGACAAAATACAAAATATAAAATTGTCAAATAGTCCAACATTTTAAAATTTCAAACACTGTCGAAATTATCGAAATAAGATATAGCTTTCTGAAAAGTTGTATTTATTGCTTGTAAACAAGCTGAACCCTAAATTTTCTCAGCTCCTTCCCGGAATCCAATGAATCTAAATTGTGGTTTTGAATTGCAACTTTATTTGCAACCGATTGTTCCCGGTTCCGTTCGATTCAAAACGATTTCACCAATGACGAAAATGACAGGAAAAAGAATCCAATTTCCCTCCGGGGGAACCCACTCGATTGAGCATCGATAAATGACACTGGTAAAAAATGTACTCCAATCGTAACCCGTCCATGCGGTTTGCAATAAATTATGAAAAACGAATGACAACGGTCGGATTGTTTTGGTTGTTTTCCAGGATTGCGAATGGAAAAAAGGCACCAGTGAACGATTCCCAAAGTCCTGAGATAAACGACGAAATCAACCACGTATAATAAACCCTTTTTCTCCGCTGGGAAACGTAAGGGGCAGGACAGAACAGATAAAGCAAAACAAAAAAACAAACAACATTCGTATCGAATCTTTAGGCTACGTATTCTGGTGCGACAAATTGGAGCAATTCATGTTCCGATTATAAGCTTCGGCAGCCGGAAGCGCACCGATGAAGAGAAAGGGAATGAATGTCTTTTTGTGTACGCTGGTGGAAAAACATATCGCGGATCTGGAAAAAACATTAAAAAAAACGCAGGGTTGATGAGGTTTTCAAAAGAAAAGTACAACGTGTCGTTTATTTGATGATCATCAACTAATTTTACAGTTGAGAAATTTTTTAAACTAAAAATATTAACAATTTAAAATAAACAATGTATCTCTGTATTTCACTTTGACATTTAAATATTCTTTTTAGACTTTTTGACATAAAATTTGACATTTTTGATATTTTTGACATTTTTAACATTTTTAACATTTTTGACATTTTTGACATTTTTGACATTTTTGACATTTTTGACATTTTTGACATTTTTGACATTTTTGACATTTTTGACATTTTTGACATTTTTGACATTTTTGACATTTTTGACATTTTTGACATTTTTGACATTTTTGACATTTTTGATATTTTTGACAGTTTTGACATTTTTGACATTTTTGACATTTTTGACATTTTTGACATTTTTGACATTTTTGACATTTTTGACATTTTTGACATTTTTGACATTTTTGACATTTTTGACATTTTTGACATTTTTGACATTTTTGACATTTTTGACATTTTTGACATTTTTGACATTTTTGACATTTTTGACATTTTTGACATTTTTGACATTTTTGACATTTTTGACAATTTTGACATTTTTGACATTTTTGACATTTTTGACATTTTTGACATATTTGACATTTTTGACATTTTTGTCATTTTTGACATTTTTGCCATTTTTGACATTTTTGACATTTTTGACATATTTGACATTTTTGACAATTTTGACATTTTTGACATTTTTGACATTTTTGACATTTTTTACATTTTTGACATTTTTGACATTTTTGACATTTTTGACATTTTTGACATTTTTGACAATTTTGACATTTTTGACATTTTTGACATTTTTGACATTTTTGACATTTTAGACATTTTTGACATTTTTGACATTTTTGACATTTTTGACATTTTTGACATTTTTGACGTTTTTGACATTTTTGACAATTTTGACATTTTTGAAAATTTTGACATTTTTTACATTTTTGACATTTTTTACATTTTGGTCATTTGTGTAATTTTTGACGTTTTGTACATTTTTGACATTTTTGACATTTTTGACATTTTTGACATTTTTGACATTTTTGACAATTTTGACATTTTTGACATTTTTGACATTTTTGACATTTTTGTCATTTTTGACATTTTTGACATTTTTGACATTTTTGACATTTTTGACATTTTTGACATTTTTTCTTCTGTAAAAATAGCTTTGCATTATATTGAGGTATATTCAAGTTTATGAGTTGCTTTTTTTCAATCAATCCTCGCGAATAGGTTTTTTCGCGAAATTTTCGCAACACACTGTGCCAATAGAAAGCGCATCATCTGCATCCGGTCCGTCGCTTTGCTTTGCCTTTGCTCTGCATCGAAGCTGCGTTGCAGCTGCAGTTCGCCAACTGAACCAGGAAAAAGCTCGTTAGTGATCTTGGTTCAATGGCTGTTTTCTGGCCAAGTTTTAGTTCACTAGCGGAGTTCATCATTAGAATGGTTCAATTGATTCTGATTTTTTTTTAAATATCAAAGATCTTTCTTCCATTTCTAAGATGGGTTAAATAAGAAAAAAATAAATGATAAAAGTAAAAAGATTGTTCCTATAAATTTGCATTGTCTTTTAAGAAATCTAAATACTAAAATGAATCCTAGTTTTGTGCTGCCCTTTTTCTGCAGTTTGAAGATAGTGTTTTGCAATACCTAGTACTGGTAGATACATCCGATGACGGTGCGGTTGCTCAAAGAAACGAAAGAAAAAACAGCGAAACTGCTTCTATAATCGCGTTCGTCGTGGTGGCAAAACAAGTGGGTACTAGGAATAGCTAGTAGCAGCACAAATAAAAACGAGTGTTTGGTTACAATTTGTTGCGGTTGATGCGCCCTTTTTTCGCCGTGTGTTATTGGAACTTTTGGTCCTCTTTGTGTAACCCAGGTTTTTGCCCCCCGGGAACTGCATTCAATTTTTTTTTCTGGATCCTTTTGGCTTCATCCTTTTAGTTTTCTGGGGGTAGAAAATGCGCGTTTTCATAGAAGAGGCTAGTAGCGCGTTAGAGTGGAAAAGATAAATTTTTTGATCATTAGTGAAGCAACTTTTCCGAGGAGTTTTCTCGCCCCGGCGAGGAAAATTGTTGTAAGCTAGCGGGAAAAGTTTGCTAAGTTCCGTTTAATAAAAACAGTTTTCAACAATTGGCAACAATTTACAGGTGATAGACATTTGGTGGTATTGTTTAGGAGGAACAACATTTTGGAAGGGTTGACCCAGTTTGTTAATCCAACTTGTTTAACAAATTCAAAGCAAATCAAAGTTTTCCGGTCATTAGACTCATCTAAAAAATCAGCTCTATTGATCCGGAAAACGGGAAATCCCTAATCGACCTTCAATTTTCACCAACATCTCATTCCAGAAAAAAAACTCAGAACAAAGTCAAGCTTCCTTCAATAATCTTCGCATCATTACTTCCGGGGGGCCGTTATCGTTGAATATTATCGCTAGATTTCACACCACTTTCCGATAAATAACGACGATTTCGACGACATTCACGTCTAGTACATAAGCCATAATCGTTATGGATTAGCACTGTAGTTGGCATATTTTTCCAGAAAGAGCGACGTTCCAGGCCATCAGACGCCATCAGCCGAGGTTCTTCCCAATACTTTCCCAAATTGTGCCTACGAGCGCAAGCCCTTTCAGGAACTTCCAATTCAACAAATGCTTAGCCCAGGCTGCCAGTAAAAGGCAACCATTTTGACGTGACAAACGACCACTACGCGATCAATCACATACACCCACACACCCAAATACACACATACACTAACGGGAATCCACGGTGCCATACGTTGCTGACTGCCTAGAAGGGATCTAACTTGCAGCCGGGAATCACTTACAGACCCACCTACACACACATCCAAACAGCGGCAGGAGTGGATTCCCCGATGGTTTTACGGTGGGCACATAATCGTCATCCATTTCCGGGGCTGCCTTTTGGCCTAAGCAATGACGCCGTTTTTTTCGCTCGGATGGAAATTCGTTTTCGAGTCTTTAGGTGGCCTAAGGATGCTGAACTTCGGATTTTCTATCTCTTTGAAAATGAAAGTTCTCTGAAAATTTGAGAAATTAATTTGTACGTCACCTTGAGAATTCCAAAAACAAGATTGAAGATTTCAACTCATGAAGCGGATTTTCAAAAAATTCTAGTTAAGAATCTCTTCAAAAGTTTTTTTGATTTGAAAATCCAAGAGAGTCTCCAGAAAGTCTTTTGAAATTCTTTCTGAAAGCCTCTAGCCTTGAAAATATTTTTCAAAATGTTAGCACTTTTTTGACAATTTTGACAACTTTGACAATTTTGACAATTTTGACAATTTTGACAATTTTGACAATTTTGACAATTTGGCAATTTTGACAATTTTGACAATTTTGACAATTTTGACAATTTTGACAATTTTGACAATTTTGACAATTTTGACAATTTTGACAATTTTGACAATTTTGACAATTTTGACAATTTTGACAATTTTGACAATTTTGACAATTTTGACAATTTTGACAATTTTGACAATTTTGACAATTTTGACAATTTTGACAATTTTGACAATTTTGACAATTTTGACAATTTTGACAATTTTGACAATTTTGACAATTTTGACAATTTTGACAATTTGACAATTTTGACAATTTTGACAATTTTGACAATTTTGACAATTTTGACAATTTTGACAATTTTGACAATTTTGACAATTTTGACAATTTTGACAATTTTGACAATTTTGACAATTTTGACAATTTTGACAATTTTGACAATTTTGACAATTTTGACAATTTTGACAATTTTGACAATTTTGACAATTTTGACAATTTTGACAATTTTGACAATTTTGACAATTTTGACAATTTT
Source organism: Uranotaenia lowii (assembly GCF_029784155.1). Classification (NCBI taxonomy): domain Eukaryota; kingdom Metazoa; phylum Arthropoda; class Insecta; order Diptera; family Culicidae; genus Uranotaenia; species Uranotaenia lowii. The sequence continues at coordinate 39,195,615 of NC_073693.1, forward strand.
GACAATTTTGACAATTTTGACAATTTTGACAATTTTGACAATTTTGACAATATTGACAATTTTGACAATTTTGACAATTTTGACAATTTTGACAATTTTGACAACTTCGACAATTTTGACAATTTTGACTATTTTGACTATTTTGACAATTTTGACAATTTTGACAATTTTGACAATTTTGACAATTTTGACAATTTTGACAATTTTGACAATTTTGACAATTTTGACAATTTTGACAATTTTGACAATTTTGACAATTTTGACAATTTTGACAATTTTGACAATTTTGACAATTTTGACAATTTTGACAATTTTGACAATTTTGACAATTTTGACAATTTTGACAATTTTGACAATTTTGACAATTTTGACAATTTTGACAATTTTGACAATTTTGACAATTTTGACAATTTTGACAATTTTGACAATTTTGACAATTTTGACAATTTTGACAATTTTGACAATTTTGACAATTTTGACAATTTTGACCATTTTGACAATTTTGACAATTTTGACAATTTTGACAATTTTGACAATTTTGACAATTTTGACAATTTTGACAATTTTGACAATTTTGACAATTTTGACAATTTTGACAATTTTGACAATTTTGACAATTTTGACAATTTTGACAATTTTGACAATTTTGACAATTTTGACAATTTTGACAATTTTGACAATTTTGACAATTTTGACAATTTTGACAATTTTGACAATTTTGACAATTTTGACAATTTTGACAATTTTACAATTTTGACAATTTTGACAATTTTGACAATTTTGACAATTTTTAAAAATTTTGACAATTTTGACAATTTTGACAATTTTGCCAATTTTGACAATTTTGACAATTTTGACAATTTTGACAATTTTGACAATTTCGACAATTTCGACAATTTCGACAATTTTGACAATTTTGACAATTTCGACAATTTTGACAATTTTGACAATTTTGACAATTTTGGCAATTTTGACAATTTTGACAATTTTGACAATTTTGACAATTTTGACAATTTTGACAATTTTGACAATTTTGACAATTTTGACAATTTTGACAATTTTGACAATTTTGACAATTTTGACAATTTTGACAATTTTGACAATTTTGACAATTTTGACAATTTTGACAATTTTGACAATTTTGTCAATTTTGACAGTTTTGGGCAATTTTGACAATTTTGGCAATTTGGACAATTTTGACAATTTTGACAATTTTGACAATTTTGACAATTTTGACAATTTTGACAATTTTGACAATTTTGACAATTTTGACAATTTTGACAATTTTGACAATTTTGACAATTTTGACAATTTTGACAATTTTGACAATTTTGACAATTTTGACAATTTTGACAATTTTGACAATTTTGACAATTTTGACAATTTTGACAATTTTGACAATTTTGACAATTTTGACAATTTTGACAATTTTGACAATTTTGACAATTTTGACAATTTTGATAATTTTGACAATTTTGACAATTTTGACAATTTTGACAATTTTGACAATTTTGACAATTTTGACAATTTTGACAATTTTGACAATTTTGACAATTTTGACAATTTTGACAATTTTGACAATTTTGACAATTTTGACAATTTTGACAATTTTGACAATTTTGACAATGTTGACAATTTTGACAATTTTGACAATTTTGACAATTTTGACAATTTTGACAATTTTGACAATTTTGACAATTTTGACAATTTTGACAATTTTGACAATTTTGACAATTTTGACAATTTTGACAATTTTGACAATTTTGACAATTTTGACAATTTTGACAATTTTGACAATTTTGACAATTTTGACAATTTTGACAATTTTGACAATTTTGACAATTTTGACAATTTTGACAATTTTGACAATTTTGACAATTTTGACAATTTTGACAATTTTGACAATTTTGACAATTTTGACAATTTTGACAATTTTGACAATTTGGACAATTTTGACAATTTTGACAATTTTGACAATTTTGACAATTTTGACAATTTTGACAATTTTGACAATTTTGACAATTTTGACAATTTTGACAATTTTGACAATTTTGACAATTTTGACAATTTTGACAATTTTGACAATTTTGACAATTTTGACAATTTTACAATTTTGACAATTTTGACAATTTTGACAATTTTGACAATTTTGACAATTTTGACAATTTTGACAATTTTTAAAAATTTTGACAATTTTGACAATTTTGACAATTTTGCCAATTTTGACAATTTTGACAATTTTGACAATTTTGACAATTTTGACAATTTCGACAATTTCGACAATTTCGACAATTTTGACAATTTTGACAATTTCGACAATTTTGACAATTTTGACAATTTCGACAATTTTGACAATTTTGACAATTTTGACAATTTTGACAATTTTGACAATTTTGACAATTTTGACAATTTTGACAATTTTGACAATTTTGACAATTTTGACAATTTTGACAATTTTGACAATTTTGACAATTTTGACAATTTTGACAATTTTGACAATTTTGACAATTTTGACAATTTTGACAATTTTGACAATTTTGACAATTTTGACAATTTTGACAATTTTGATAATTTTGTCAATTTTGACAGTTTTGGGCAATTTTGACAATTTTGGCAATTTGGACAATTTTGACAATTTTGACAATTTTGACAATTTTGACAATTTTGACAATTTTGACAATTTTGACAATTTTGACAATTTTGACAATTTTGACAATTTTGACAATTTTGACAATTTTGACAATTTTGACAATTTTGACAATTTTGACAATTTTGACAATTTTGACAATTTTGACAATTTTGACAATTTTGACAATTTTGACAATTTTGACAATTTTGACAATTTTGACAATTTTGACAATTTTGACAATTTTGACAATTTTGACAATTTTGACAATTTTGACAATTTTGACAATTTTGACAATTTTGACAATTTTGACAATTTTGACAATTTTGACAATTTTGACAATTTCGACAATTTTGACAATTTTGACAATTTTGACAATTTTGACAATTTTGACAATTTTGAAAATTTTGAAAATTTTGACAATTTTGTTAATTTTGTCAATTTTGACAATTTTGACAATTTTGACAATTTTGACAATTTTGACAATTTTGACAATTTTGACAATTTTGACAATTTTGACAATTTTGACAATTTTGACAATTTTGACAATTTTGACAATTTTGACAATTTTGACAATTTTGACAATTTTGACAATTTTGACAATTTTTACAATTTTTACAATTTTGGCAATTTTGACAATTTTGACATTTTTGACAATTTTGGCAATTTTGAAAATTTTGGCAATTTTGACAATTTTGCAATTTTGACAATTTTGACAATTTTGACAATTTTGACAAACTTTCCTCGAAGTCTTTTTTTCAAAGAATTCTGAATTCCTCTTCCATTAGTCACTGGAGAATTTGTTTGGAAAAACATTGAGCTTAAGAATCCTTTTTCAAAATGCGACTTCGAAGAATTTTTTAAATTTTCTTCCATAGAAACTTGATGTTGGAACCCTTTTTATTCTTCCAAAGCCAATATTTTTTATGGAGAGAAATGTTATTTTTTCCACTATTTTCCGATAACATCTTAAATTTAAGAAATTCAATTATGAATTGTTCTAAAATAAAAACAGACCTTTATTCAAAGCCTCTTTCATATCATATAAGCGATCCCATTCAAGAATCTTTTACAAAGCACCAACCATATCCATTCTACTTAACCATCGCTAAACAAAACCACAACATACTCATCTGGGCCGTCGAGATTCTAGCTAGCTAGGCAATCGTCGTTATGCCAAAGCTTCAAGCCGAAAGCTGTTTCCTGATCCTTGGCACAAAAACGGCATCAGCTATCATCACCACAGACTATGCCGGGTATCATCCTACTCGGAAAGCTAGTTTGAATGGCTGTGAAGGAAGACGAAATTGTATCGAAAATCGTGAATCCCCTTCAGCACAGCTCGCCACACAATATGAACCCAATTCACGGAATCAAATCTGAGCAGATTATTTGGTTCTCGGTTTGATTCTCGTTGATGGTTGGCATTTAATGGTAGAATATTCGAACTTAAAGTCGGAAGTCTTTTGGAGAATAATAAAATGGTTGAATGGGAAAGTTTTTGGACTGAATTCTTGTGGTCTTCACCTGGAATTCAAATAAATTCAACTTCAATCAACGGGGAAATGTGTGGTTAAAATATTTTGCCTTCTGGTTCACAAGTTCGAAGGCAATTCTACATTCTCACATAGTTTTCCCTCCCGTACATCACTTAAGGCCAATTGCTCACAAAGTTAACCCAACCTAAACCCCAATTGACAAAAGTCGACAACAAACACATGCACACGAAAAGCCGGGAAAGCCGGGGTCGGCTTTTTTGCCCGGTGTCTCATATTTTGCAAACATTATTGAAATAGTTTAAATTTTAATTAACTCCATCCTTTGCACCCTGTTCGAGGGAAAACCGGAGCAAATTGTTGAATCCGGGTTTGGGGAAGCTGTAACGGTTTTTCCATCCTCCTTGTCAGAGGGGTTTTTCGCAAATTACAAAGGTTTCAACATCGAGGTCGATAGGCGCAAAACCGGAGCGAAAGCAGTTGCCAAGGAATTTGCATCCTCCCCCTCATGGAATTTTCCCCTCCACAACCAGCGAATTCCAAACCGAGACAATCGCGATGGCAGCCATTGATTTAATTTGGTGGCATTTTGTGTATGCTTGTTTCTCGAAGGTTTTACACCGTGCTTCTTCGAGTTTGTGGAACACAGGTATGGAGATCGATATCGTGGATGGAAAATTTCCTTGGAAACGATGTCATCCCTAATCAACGCCCGTGGAGGCTTTCTGAGCACCCACATTTCCCATCCCTTTTGGCTCGGTTTTGGCAACTTGTTGGACGATTTTCGCGAATTTAGGTTAATGAAGCCAAAAGAATTAGGAAGTTTGACATCAGAGACCTTTCAAATGAACCTTTGAAATGAGGACTTTTACTCATTATTTGGATAAAATTTGTCAATTTTTCAAATGATAGAGTGTCATCACTGGCGAAGTCATTCAGCTTACCAAACACGTTAATCTTGCTTTCTGCATCTAGATTATCCAGAAAAGTTCCCCACCTCCAGCAATCCAGATGACATTTAAAATTCCCCAAAATCACGGGACTCCCAAGGATTTTCTCCGCCATTCCCTCAGGATGACAACATTCCATGGTGTAATAAAAATTCATCCCAACAACCACACCGGGACGATGTTGATTGCCTAATTATTATTCAGTGTTTTGCTTGACACAAACACCCAAAGTTATTTACGGTAGAAGGCAGGTCTCTTTTTTTTGTCCTCCTAGACTGCCTGTCTCCCGGTAGGACATCAGAAGCAAGAGATCATCATTTGCCTTGGCATCTCTACCCTCACCACCACTCACGGCACCAGCCACGCCCTGATTGGATGATTGATTGATGGAAAATTGGTTTCTTCATTGGAAGTCTGTCCTGTTTTGGACCGTCTTTTTCCATCGATTACACGAAGATGATTCACAAACAGTTTGTTTTATTGGATTAAATCGCCTCGGCCGCGGTGGATGACAATATACAAATTTGACGAAGCAATGTTGCATTGTGGGGTTCATTAATCACAATTAAAAGTTCAATTTAGGAAAAATAGGCAAAAAGATTCTTAAAATCAATCATTAGAAAGATCTATCGGTAGAGACCTTGGAAAGGGACTGTTAAAATGAACTCTTTGAATAAAACCTGTTTTAATTTTATAAATAGCCTTAAGCCTTTGCATCTGGTGACTCTGATTTTCTGGTGACTCTTATAAATTTTTTACAAGTGATATAGAATTTAATGTAGATCGTTTCCTCAGAACATTCCAAGACTCTTAAATAACTTAAACTTTTTTGTTAAAAAAATTCCTGGAAATTGGATGGAAATCTGTAAGTGTTGTAAGTTTCTTTTCATGAAAAAAGTATGCTCTTTTCTGGACGATATAACTTTTTTCGCGCTACTTTTACAGCCTTGCCGTCATCGGCAAAGTTGTAGCCAGAGAAATTTCCAGGAAGATTCATTAATTAAAATTTCATTTACTTCGCTTGAGACAAAGTATTAGAAAAAAAAACTTTAAAAAGCGACATTCTCCGAACAAATTTTCACGTTTTTCCATACAAATTTTCAAATCAAAATCAGCTAAATCCGCAAAAATTCTGTCGCTCGTTTTGACCGAAAAGGAAACTTTTAAGGCTACAGGGTTTGCGAAAGTTGGAAAAAGTTGCAATTTGACACACCTTAGCATTCAATAAATCTCATTGGTTTCGCTCTAAGATTGATCAGGATAAGCTTCCAGAGATTTACTTCTTTTCTTCCAAAAACAAATGAAATGTTATAAAATTATTTAAATTTTGTTTTTTTTTTTTTGTAGGTTTCAAAAGTGCTCGGTTTATGCCAAAAAACTTGTATGAAGCCCTCCTTTCCCCTTCCCATCCGCAAAAGCTGGAAGGGGGTAGGGATCCAGTTTTTTTCGAAATAAAAAACTCTCATATCAAATTAAGTTATATTGGTTGATAAATTATAAGCGATACATCAACATTTATTTGGAACTCCCTCTGTCCCTCACCTCTCCACACTGCAAGGCAGAAGGGTCTGTAAAATTCCATAGAAACATATCCTGTACTCAAATACTCTCCCAGGTCAAATTTGACTTTTTTTGCTGGATTTCTTCAATACCAAGAAAATTGTATTGGACCCCCTCCCCATTTCTGATATACTCACTGGAAAAAGATGGTGTTTCAAATAATCAAAGAACCATTTCTCGTACCTAAATGATTTACCATGTCATATTTGGTTCCATTTGTTTGATAAGTTCTTGGTTTAAGCAAAACAATTTTATGTGAGCCCTCATCTTCCCTAACTTTATCCCCAATTGAAGGAGAAAGGAGTCTCGAATAAGCATATTATCATTTATCGATTCCAAATGCCCTCGCATATCAAATTTGTTTCCATTTGCCCGATTAGTTCTCGAGTTTTGCATAAAATTGTAACGGAGTACTCTTCTCTCCTTCAAATCACCCCACAGGAAAGAGGCAGAAGTACCAAATATTCATAGAAACATTCCTCGTAACTACTCAAATACCCTACCAAGCGAAATTTGGTTCCATTAGCTGGATAAGTTCTTTTGGTACGTAAAAAAATTGTATGAGTGCACCTTTCCACCTTAAAATTTCCCCACTGGAAGAACAGAGGGTTTTTAGAATATCATAGACACATTTCTCGTATTCAAATACCTTCCAATGCCAAATTTTGATCAATATGGTTTAAAAGTTTTCAAATTATGCCGGAAAATGTAAAGGAGCCCCCTCCCCCCTTTCTATCTCTCCACAAAAAAAGATAAGGAATCAAATATTCATAGAACCCGTTCTCGTACCCAAATACTCCTTTTAGCCAAATTTGGTTACATTTGCTCGAATAGTTCTCAAGTTATGCAATAAAAATGTATAGAAGACCCCTCCCCCCTTCTCTGTCTATAACCCCACTGAAAAAGGGAGGGTTCAAAAACCATAGAAACATTTCTTGTGTTCCAATGCCCTCCCATGCCAAACTTGGTTCCAATATCTTGATTAGTTCTCGAGTTATGTAAAAAATTGTAAGGTAGGCCTCCTCCCCCTTCTTATCTCTCTTAAGAAAGGAAGGAGGGGCACCTTATATTCGTAGAAACATTCCTCGTAAACAAATACAGCCACCTGCCAAATTTGATACCATTTGCTTAATCTAGAGTTTTGCAAACATTTGTCTTTTTTTTTGGGAGGCCCCTTCCCTCTTTATGAAAGAGGGAGGGGTCTCAAACTGAAAAAGTAACCTTCTCCTGCCTTCAATACCCCCACCTGCCAAGTTTCACGCAAATCAGTTCAGTCTTTTCCGAGTCTGTAGGGACAGACAGACAGACAGACAGATATCCATTTTTATATATATAGATAGATTGAAACTTCTTGATCTCAACCAAAAACTTTCATTATCAAGAAATAATTTGAAATTCTAAAGATCAAAATGTAACTCTTTTTTGTATGTATTGCACTTTTTTTAACCTAAAAAGAATATATTAGAAAAGAAAAATTTGAAAAAAAAAAAACAAATATCTACAATGACTTTACAACCAGAATGAAAATTAAAACACAAAATAATTTCATGTGATGCGTATGATTTAAACCCAATGGTTTTAAGCCAGAGCAATTGATTCATCCATTGTCAGGAAGGCTTTCTCAAATGTCGCACAGTCGTAAAATCCTTAATCAGATGCACTTTTCTTTCTAAATCGAATGAAACAATCAATAAAAGTGGGTGTGCGTCAGTACTCTAAAAACACCTGTACGTGTGCAAATGCGTGTTCGTTCACTAATCGTACCCATTTCCGGAAACTGCTGTCGATTGATTTGTGGCCAAATCCGATGATGGTGATGATGATCGAATGTTGATGTTTCAATTTAAATATATTTTTTGCATGTTGCATATTTATTTCTATATACTGTATGTAGGTCAGACATATCGATAGGTTTTCGGGGCTTGTGATATAGCTCAGTTGGCAAGTCTGTTGTCTCCTGAGCCGATGTCCGCGAGTTCGAGCCCAAGAGTAAACATCGAACACAGTTGTACCGGATAGTTTTTCAATAGCGATCCGCCAACTGCAACGTTGATAAAGTCGCGAATGCCATAAAGATGGTAAAACGACTATAATCGAAACAAAAAAAAAAAAAAAGATAGGTTTTCGGAAATTTGATCCAATTTCGGTTGATTGAAACTTGCCAAATCACGTGGTGCGAAAATTGACAGCTGCTGGACTGGAAATGATTTGCCCGAGTTGATCGATTGTTGAAATAGTTTCCATTGAGTTTTTAAGGTTTTTGTCAGTGGGAAATATCATGTCAGAAACAGGAAGCGTATGTTTGGCATTTGAAAGATTTTTTTTTTGGAAATTGGGTTCGGCTGGAGTAAATTCATGGAATTCATATTTTTCCCAGTTTAATTCTTGTTATTGATTGCATTCATAACTGTCATCGTAAGCACTTGGCAAGCGGTAGAATTTTGCTATCTCGCTGAAGAAATATGGGCCCGGTACAAATTGAATTCATTGTCATTCTAGCCTACTAAGGTGTCTCTCAAACCTTTCCTGTAAACACCACTCAAAAGTGGATGGTGGAACTCGTTAGAAAGAAATGAGAACAACCACCATTTTCCATCATATCCCAATATTTATGGTTTCCCTTTCGATAGGCACTTTTCCCACCATTAATAACGCTGTGCTGTGGGCTTTTTTTTATTGAATGGACCCATTCCCCCATTCTTTCATTGCCTACGGTAATGTTTTTTTTTTCACTCTTTCGGGAGATTCGAGTATGTGTGTATGGGGATCAAAATTCTGTACTAACCTTCCCATTCTAGGGACCTTGAACGCAGCCATTTTTACACCCATCAGCTCCCCACGACTTCCACCAAAGGACCCCGAAATGGGGTCTCCCCTTTGCTTGCGGGCCCCGGGTTTTCTCGGCTTTAACCCTGGAGCGGCAAAGTTCCGGATGATTGATGGAAAACGAATTCAATCAGCCATACATATGCGTGACGCGGAACGAGAGGCAGCAGCAGACTCATACCAAATTTGGGTGGCCCGGAGATTGAGAAGATATTAGAGGCTGTCCCACAAAAAAAAACTATCCTTGTTGAAGGTCGCGGATCGTAGAAAATAAAAATTTTAAAACCACTTTTCTATAGTAAAAAAAAATGTTTGGATTCATTTCAAACCGCACAATTTTTTAAATAAAAATATGATCAGAACTCCTTAAAAAATGCTTCCTCAAATCATGTTTAGTCAACAACGGTCTACAAAAAATAATTCAAGTTCAAATATATCAAATATTCATTTTTGCCAAAAACACTAAGTTACTAAGTATCCTAAATAATCCTGAATTTCATCAACCCTAAGGCTTCCGACGAATGGCTTTCGGCACATGAGGGAGTCCAGAATGAATACGGGCATGAATAAATAAGTTTTCACATTTTCGAGGAGCCAAAAGGCGAGAAAATATGTTGGGGAACTTTCCCATCCAGAGCAGATGGCTCGGCTCGGTTAGAATCAATATAGGAAAATGATGACTTGCTAAAGTTGGTTTTTTCTGCTTCGTTTTGCTGTTATTACTTCAGAACATCAACATATGTTTCGGTTGAAGTTATAGCGCCTTTAAGTAGGCTATCGAAATTTAGGCATTTCCAAAGTTTTCCTCCAAATTTTTAAATTAACTTACAAAACTTTTTTCTGAGTATTTCAGTGACCCATAAATCTTCGTCCAGCCTAGGCTTGTGAAACAAAAACAAATAAACTGGACCGAGTGATAATATTGACCCAGAACGAAAAATAAAAAAATGGATCCGAAATGGGAAAGTAATAAGCCACGCGAGATGGCCGCAGGGAATTTGCCGCTCCAAAAACTAACGACCCAATTCTGGCAGGAGCGGGGACCCATTTCCGGTTTTGGGTGTTTATTCCTAACTCAAGAGGAAGCGCAATTTGTCATGCCGGGTTTTTTATGTCTCCTCTCTTCAAACCCCTTTCCTCTATCTCTCAGATGAACACATAGCCACATTCACAAAGTGAAGGGTGGAAAGAGATGGTTAAAGTTGAAAATGGTTCAATGTTTCACCTATCTACATTGAATGTGGCCACTTGCTGACTTTGTGTATCTTTGTTTTCACTTTTTTCAGTAGCTAACCGATGCTCGTGGTTAACACTTTCTAGGTTAGATACATTTTGCTCTGTTTAATTACAGTCCGATGTTGGCACATCAATAACTCCCTCTCTTAAGAATGGATTATCGATCGTTGAGGCATCATGCATTCAAAAATATCTTTTTTGACAAACATTATATGTTGAAGATATGTAGTGTAAAGATATGCACCAAACCTCTTTACAATTAAGCATTATTTATTACCAGTGAGTAAACTTTTGTTAAACCGAGTAGATTCATTTTATTCTGAAAAAAAAACAGTGGTTTTTGATTTTGGCTCCATGCAATTGATTTTGTTTTTCCATTTATGATTCTTAGGAATGAATGGAATCTCCTAAGGTTAGAGAATAAAAAAAAGAATAAACTAAAACGCATTTTATCAACTTAAGATGCACCAAAATGCTCATATTTTATTACCGGTTTCAATACTGCCGCTGCCGGCAAGTCTGTCCCATATGCAAAAACAACGAACCGAGAAAAACGGGTTTAAAGATTTTTATAAACTTTCGTGGATTTCTCGGTTGAAACTTTACCTTTTCCACTTCTTTCTTCACAGATATTAAGATAATTATTGTAGAATTTCGTCCAATGTGTTTTTGATTTGAAAGTTGTTGATGCGGAGGAGAAAATAAAGATGGGACAGCCTTGCGAGTATATTTCGCATGCGGATTAAATATACCCGCAAAGCTGTCCCATATTTGGCTTTTCTTTTGTCAGTTGATCATTTGATTCTCTCTATCTGCGCTGTATTATTAACTTTACTGGTTGTTTACTGATAAAAATAAGTTTGAAATGATGTTTATGACATGTTTAGATAGTCAAAGATAAAGAAAGTTTATCGTAAGAATTGAGTGGGTCTAAAATAAAATGAATAATAGCGTTCCATGAATAAAACAACCTGTACCATCATATTTAGGAAAGTTTTTCGGTCGATTATCTTTTTAGAAAGACTATAAATACCTTCAAATTAAATTAATGCTGAATCAGAAACAGCAAAGTATCTTGGCTGCAAATGTCTGATGAGAAAACTCAATTCAATATGACTTATGCGTGTGCTACCAGGTACGCGTATTTTTGTTCATAGATTTCATGAAAGTCCTAGCAGCAAGTAACAGCATGGCAAAAACCTAAAAATATGGCTTTGTAGCAGACTATTTTTCATGTTTTACAAAGAAGAATTCAATAAGCTTCATGCGAAATTAAAAAAAAAACAGTTTGATGGAATTTACCCATTAGGCTAAACTTAGCTTGTAAAAATTAAGAAGATTGTTATTATTAACTTAACTGTACTGTTTTATCTAGTCCTACTTTCGCAATTGCAATGAATGCTCACTTTGTCGCACACGTTGTATGAATATTTGTAAAATTAACGTAAATTAGAGAAGCAATTTTGTATAAATAGACATATGGGACAGCTTTGCCGGTATATTTCATATGGGACAGACATGACTTGGTATTTTTTTCAAATATGTTGAGAACAAAGTTATGAAAGTTTTTAGTCTAAATTGAAGAACTAACTGTATTTGAACGATTTTTGAGATAAACTGAAAAATGACGAAAATGCATATGGGACAGTCTTGCGAATAGCGGCAGAATACGTATACATCAAACATATCTCACTTCATTAAAAATTCACGGAATAAAATTCTTGAACCATGTAGAAGGATTTCTGATAAACAGTCTCTTACCTGAATTTCAGAATCGAAAACTCATTATGTTAGCTCAAATTCCAAACTATCGTGTTCATGAAACTCTCCTGTGACATTTTTAAAGATGACCTTGAAATTTTGAAACTCAACGCTCTGAAGTTAAATAAAAAATCAACCGCTGAAACATTGGATTTGTTGATTTTACATATTTAAAAGTTCTTGATCAGAAAGAATATTTATGTTAAAAATATGTGACTCCCAAGTAACACAAATTAAGCTAACTAGCATTAGAATGTTTAATTATGGTTTAATTATGGCATTTTTTTGTGCAGCTCGTTTTATGACGGTTAAATTATTGTCATGCAAAATGCTTATAATTTTTTTTCGACCATATGTTTTTAGAAAGTTTAGAGAACGCTAATACAGCTTTATACGGTTTTAGTTCTTTTGAAAGAGTACTGATTGCTCTGCTTAAACTATAATTAAACACAAACATAGAAGTTTGCTCCAAGCTTTCATTTGCATTATCTTTAATAGCACTCAGTGCCGGATTATTAAACCGTCATAAAACTTAGTGACAGTTTCCGATCAAGATGTCAAAACAGGACACGCTCAGATTAGATAGTACATATTAGAATTGGAATTCCCATTTTTACACATTCTCGATAAGTAATGTGTGTTGGTTTTGAGTTGAAATAAAACAAATATATAAAAATCATTGAAAACTTCAAATTACCGGAAGTGGTACGAATATCTATATGAGTATGGAGTGAGAGGGCCAAAAAAGTAGTAAATTTAGCCTGACGCCATCATTAATCCAAGATAGTGGCTTCCGCTTTTGTTTCCAAAGCTGTTATTTACTGAAAATATTATGAAACCTTCACAATATGGTTATACGGTGAAAGTGATAAACGAGTAGAAGTCGAATTTCGTTGTCCATTGCCATCCTCAATTCCAAGATGGCGGCTATAACTCAACTTAAAAATACTTAAAATGACTGAAATTCGCATAAAACCCTTACAATATGGGTATTAGTTGAAAGAGATCAACCAGTAGAAGTCGAATTTCATTATCTGACACCATCTTGAAATCCAAGATGGCAGCTTCTGCTGAACTTTAAAATGTTGAAAATGACTTAAAATCGCATGAAACCCCAACAATATTGGCATTGAGTGAAATGGCTAAACGAGAAGAAGATGAATTTCACTATTTGACGCCATCTTGAAATACAAGATGGCGGCTTTCTCTGAACTTTGAAATGCTGTTTATCACTGAGAATCAAATGAAACCCCCACAATATGAGTATTGAGAGAAAGAACTAAACTAATAGAAGTCCAATTTCGCTATTCGACGCCATAGAGATATCCAAGATGGCGACTTCTGCTGAACTTCGAAATGCTGTTAATAAGTGAAAATTGGGTGAAAGGACCAAACGAATAGAAGTCCAATTTTGCTAAAAGACGCCATTTTGAAGTCCCATCTGGCGGTTTCCGCTGAACATTAAAATAATTTTAATTTCAGAAAATCAAATGAAATTCCCACTAAATGAGTATTGGGTGAAAGGAATAACTAGAAGAAGTCGGATTTGGCTATTTGAAGCCATCAATAATCCAAGATGGCGGCTTTCGCTGAACTTTAAATGCTGTAAATGACAAAAAAATGCATTAAACCATAACTATATTGATACTTGGTGAAAAGGCTATGCTAAGCCATCTTGGCTTTCAAGATGGCATCGGACAACGAAATTCGACTTTTAATCGTGTAGTCCTTTCAACCAATACCTCGTATTGTAGATGTATCATGAGATTTTCAGGAATAGCGAAAGTCGCCATCTTTTTATGTTTGGGAATCGACTGATCGTTGTGTTTTTTTCTTGGGAAATTTCGGCTTGCACTCTTTTTTAGAGGGAAACAATTTTTGTTTTATGTACCCAACGTTTCAATCCATTTTGGATTTTTTTCGGGGACCAAAATGTGTCGTTTTCGCTATAAATTAGATTGCAAGCCCGAAATTTTCCAAGAAAAAAGCTGCCATATTGAATTGATGTCAGATAGCGAAATCCGACTATTTCTAGTTTAATCCTTTCACTCAATACCCATAATGTGAGGGTTTTATGCGATTTTTAGTGATTAAAATCATTTCAATGTTCAGTGGAAGTCGCCATCTTGGATTTCAAGATAACGCCTGATAGCGAAATTTGTCTTCTACTCGTTGATCCTTTTCAACCTTTACCCATATTGTGAGAATTTTATGCGATTTTCATTGATTAAAGGGTGATGGTCAAAATTTGGTCAAGGGAAAACGCGTGTAAATCTGTGAAATCGTTTATTTAAAAAATCAAATTAAATTTCTTTTTCAAGTTTTATTAGTATAAAATTCAGGAAAAATATTCAGTTAGGCTTCCGCATTTCCAAATCCGAATTACCGGGCCTTACGCTTAACCCCTTCCATCAGATTTTGTACAGCCACCTTGTCCACCTTCTTCGCCGCAAAAAGCCAGTTTGCCCTGAACTGCTGCTCGTCCTTAGCAGTTGTTTTTTGGTCTTCTTTAGGTTCCGCTTGACAATAGCCCAGTATTTCTCAATTGGGTGGAGCTCTGGCGTGTTGGGAGGGTTCTTGTCCTTGGGAACCCCCTGCACGTTGTTGGTGGACTTTTTACCGTAACGGCAAGATGCCAAATCAGTTTGGAACAACCGTGTTTCTTCAGAAAAGGCAGCAGACGTGAACAAAACACTCTTTCACGTAAATGTCTTGGTTGACAGTCCCGGGAGCTATGAAAATGCTGCTTGTCAAGCCAAAGGTACAGATGGCTTGTCAAACCAGATACTTCTTCGCGAACTTTGACAGTTTCATGTGCTTGAAAATATCTGCTACCTTTCCCCTTCCTTTTGCCGTATAAAACTCCTGTCCCGGAAGCTGCTTGTAGTCAGCTTTGACGTAGGTTTCGTCGTCCATAACCACGCAGTCAAACTTCGTCAGCATCGTCGTGTACAGCCTCCGGGATCGCGCTTGGCCGTCGAATTTTGTCTATCATCGTGATTTGGAGTCACTACCTTCTTGTAAGTCGATAGTCCGGCTCGTTTTTTGGCTCGATACACGGTTGTAGACGATACACCCAGCTTATTTGCGGCATCTCGGAGAGAGAGGTTAGGGTTTCACTTGAAACTACCGGCATTTCTCTTTGTCGTCTCAGCGGCTTCCGGTTTTCGATTTCCCCCCGATCCAGACTTCCTAGCTGTCGACAATCGTTCCCCAAACACTTTAACTACGTTTGTAACGGTTGATTTGGCAGCTTTTAGCAATTTTGCCAGCTTTGCGTGCGAGTAGTTCGGATTTTCGCGATGCGCGAGCAAAATTTTGACACGCTGCTCTTCTTCCTTGGACGGCATTTTGACAACTGAAGAGTGAATTCCAAAATCAAAATAGGAGCAACATTCTACACACACACACACACACACACACACACACACACACACACACACACACACACACACACACACACACACACACACACACACACACACACACACACACACACACACACACACACACACACACACACACACACACACACACACACACACACACACACACACACACACACACACACATACACACACACACACACACACACACACACACACACACACACACACACACACACACACACACACACACACACACACACACACGCACACACACACACACACACACACACTCACACACACACACACACACACACGCACACACACACACACACACACACACACACACACACACACACACACACACACACACACACACACACACACACACACACACACACACACACACACACACACACACACACACACACACACACACACACACACACACACACACACACACACACACACACACACACACACACACACACACACACACACACACACACACACACACACACACACACACACACACACACACACACACACACACACACACACACACACACACACACACACACACACACACACACACACACACACACACACACACACACACACACACACACACACACACACACACACACACACACACACACACACACACACACACACACACACACACACACACACACACACACACACACACACACACACACACACACACACACACACACACACACACACACACACACACACACACACACACACACACACACACACACACACACACACACACACACACACACACACACACACACACACACACACACACACACACACACACACACACACACACACACACACACACACACACACACACACACACACACACACACACACACACACACACATCTTCAAAATGAGGGGTGTTCAGGTTATTTAAAAGCAAAATTGAAAGAAATACGTCAAGTTGATATTGACCAAATTTTGACCGTATCACCCTTTAACAGCATTTCAAAATTCAGCGAAAGTCGCCATCTTGGATTTCAAAATTCTACTTGGAGCAAAATTCTACTTCTTCTAGTTTAGCCCTTTCACTAAATACCCATATTGTAGGCCTTCTTGCGATTTTCAGTTATCGACAGCATTTTAAAGTGCCGTCATCTTGGATTACATGATGTCATCGGATAGCAAAATTTGCCTTCTACTAGTTAAGCTATTTCTCTCAATACTCATATTGTAGGAGTTTCATTTGATACCCAGTGATTAACAGCATTTCAAAGTTCAGTGGAAGCTGCCATCTTGGATATCAAGATGGCGTCGAAAAGAAAAAAAAATCTACTTCTACTCGTTTAGCCCTTTAACCCAAAACCCATATGGTGGTTTAATGCGACTTTTTGTCATGAAAAGCATTTAAAGTTGAGGAGATGGCGTCAAATAACAAAATTCGACTTTTTCTCGGTTAGCCATTTCACCCAATGCCAATATTGTTGGGGCTTCATGCGATTTTAAGTCATTTACAACATTTTAAAGTTCAGCAGAAGCCGCCATCTTAGATTTTAAGTTGGCGTCAGACAACGAAATTCGACTTCAACTCATGGTTTATTCCACGGGTCATTCACGACCACTTCCTTTTCATTCAAAAAGTCTATCCTCATTCACTGTACTAATGATTAACAACTCAGAAATAAGGAACTCATCCTAAGCGTGTAACTAGTTAGTTGGCTTGCGAGAGAAACGTCAAATTTAAGCTTTTTATATTGCTCTCAAAAAACCATTATAAAACTAATTTGCCATTTATCTGACCATAAAAATGCCTAGCTAATTGAATTGACTAACGCCATGTTGGTTGCAAAATCGAAGGGCACAAAATGACGCCATGTTGATGGATTCACAATGCGAGTATTTGAAAATATTTTTTCGGGCCTATTTTCCATCAATTCCATCATGATAGACCATCAGATTGGACGAGGTGTATTCATTTTAAGATACAATTTCATGCACATTTTACCTAAAATCATGACTGGCAGTAGAAATGATTTTTTTTTTTTTTATTTATTTATTAACAATTTTGTAGCAGTTGGATTAGTCTGAAGACTGTTGTCGACTGCTGAAGCCGGCGATACAGATGTGCACGTGATTAACACTTGACCCCTATGACTTCTTCGGGGGGTGGATTTGTTGGTGTTCCGGCAGGTAAACTTCAAAGTCATACTTTGCTACAAGGAATAGGATGAACTAAGGAAGGATATTGGTAAGGTTTGAGGATTGCAAAGCTAGGGGATAATTTCCTATCCCTTTTTGCTCCCAAGAGTCCATATAAGTAGGTTTTACCGTGCCTACGTCGCGTTGCTTTAGGAGATTGTCTTGGGAGTGCTATGCAAGAATTAAAGTTTTTTATGATTAATTCTTGCATAGCACTCCCAAGACAATCTCCTAAAGCAACGCGACGTAGGCGCGGTAAAACCTACTTATATGGACTCTTATATGGATGCTCATAATATGGTTAAAACATTGGTGTTTTGGCTATTAATTTTACCAGATCATATCTCAATAATACAATCATCATTCATCAACCATTATGGTTGCTGGAAAAAATTAAAAAAAAAAAAACTCCGAGAACTTACAGAATCGAAAAAAACATAAATTGCTAACAAGTTTAATAATAGCTTTTTAAAAGCTTTGGTGACCATGATGACGTTTCTAGGATAGGGCCAAATAGCCTGATTTTGGCTGTATTAGAGTCCAAGTGATGTTATTGAATGCGCTTTAGCTTTTTGTGAAGATTAATGCTGTGTCCTAACGAAATTTTGCTGACCATAGCAAAGCTAAAATTGTTACTTGGGATATTATGTATTTCATGTATCGTGTATTTCCTTCTAAATAACATAATTTTTTTATGACAGCGAGTGAGATGAGACTTTCTATGAATGCAATCAATTGTCGTTTTGTGTTCTAATTTTTAGTGTACAAAATTGATACAGCCTACTTGAGAATTTTTTCACCTTCACCACCAGACAAGTTGTTTCATGTGAATTGATTGAAAGGTTTTCTAGTTGCGTAGTAATTTCAATTATTTTATTGTCCAAACTTCCATTAAACCATATCCATAAACCATAAAAAATGCAAAGGGCTTTAAAAATCTAGTGTAAATTAAATATTTGTTTTTAAATCGAGTTTACGAGTTCAACATTTTATTTTTTACAAAGAGTGATTTTTTTCATTCTCAAAATGAAAAAAAAACTGAAAATATAAAGCCTAGAGTTCATGAAATGGTCCTCATATTTCCAGTAAATCATTTGATGATAGGAACGTGCCCCCATCAAAATGGACCACCATCATCAGGGTTTCCATCTAAATTAATTAAGAAGCAAGCGAGCCTCCGGAAGATGAGTGATTATAAAATTTTCTCGTTAGCACCTCTTTGATTTGGATGTGTCCTCAGTCCTGAACTACGTCGTCCAGTTTATAACATAAACGAAGCTTTCCAAGTTTGCTAGATAGATACTTCAAAGTCAGTCATCGTAGATGTCGTCAGCCTTTTACGGTTCCACATTCAGTCCTCTTTGCCGATGGAATCTTTCAACGGGGAGCCAAAACAGGGAGAAAAGACGAAGACCAATCCCTCTTGCCGCTATTAGGAAGGACATTTCGGATCATTCCCACGCACTCCGGGGCTCGCTTATTAGGCTAATTAGATGATGGGCAGGCGTGATGTGTAGACCTATCCCCAAAACTTCCAACCCCCATCTTTTGTTGTTGTTATTTGTTGGGATCCCCCCATTATTGGCACCCCACTTTTCCTAATGAAATGTTTCGGCCCTTGTCGTAGGAAAAGGTGATTGAGGAAAATTTTGTTGTCCCGAAGAGGTCCTTTCCTATCCTTCATCAGGCAACTGCACGTGACTTCAGATCGAATGAGCCTGATTTGGTTTTATGGTGCTTTAATGAACAGTTCAATTCTTTAGAGAAAGCTTGAAGGCATTTAGACACATCTTTGAGCTGACATGTGTCAGTTAATATTGAGTTACTTCTTTGGTTTTCATGTTTCATTCAAATAAGTTCTGATAAGCAATTGATTATCCAATGTCATAAATTACCAACCACTTAGTTTATTGTCTTCATTTGAATTTCGTTTGGCATATAATCCCTCTGTTCAAAAAAGGACCGAATCAACGAACATCAAATCCCGAAAAAAAACTAAAGCCAGAAACATCACGTCACAAATCCAATGAAATGATTACTCTCTCTCGGCCTGTCAGGTAAAAACGTGATCCTCATCATCTGTCTGTCACATAAATGTCAGAAATAGTTTTTTTATTTGCTTTTCGGCCATCTCTCTCTCTCTTTGACTTTCTATGCAAATGGTTTTCGCATTCGGGATTGGAAATGATTAGGAGGACGAGGATCAGCCAAGGGGACAGAAAGCTGACAAAGCGCAAAAATTCCGTAGCATATTGTATATTTAGGAAAACGAATTTATGCCTCCGATGACAAATGACATGAGGACGGATGCTTTTTGACTGCAGAAAATGGACTATTGAAGTTGAAGCTTTATTAATAACTTTTTGAGACATCTTTTAATCTGTAACGCAAGAATTAAAAGTGAAAAGAAATATTACATTTTGTGATGATGGATGATTTTTGTTGGGACTTATTTATTTAATTTTGAAACTATTTTTAAGATTTAAAATTTATCGAAAAAGAATACGAAAAACTTTGAATTGACAAAAGTTTATTTAAAAAATGCACGAGGTATAGGGAAGAATGATTGATTTCTTAACAAGGTATATCTCGAAACCGGAATTTCATGCAAAGATCAAATATTCTGGAAAAATGTGCAAAAAAGAACAAAACAACAGAGTTGTTATCTCAAAAATGTTTCTAAAAAAGCTTATTTTGTTAGCTACTGACCTTTATTGATAAAAGAAATTCATGAAATATAGCTTGAAGATTTTTATTTATCACTTTAACTCTCATCCGTCCCTGAAATTTTCATCCGTTACAGTCCCTGGAGTGTCAATTTTATATACCTGATTATAATTTATAGCCGCAGCTCGTGGCGTAGAGGATAGCTCTCAAGTCTTCTAAGCCAATGGTAATGAGATCAAATCCAGGTCACGGCATACAAAATACACTTTTTGTGGGTTGTTGGTTTAAACATTTCTAAGATGCTAGCCATCTTATATCCTCGAAAGATGTACGCTTAGAGTTAAGTAAAAAATGAATATCTTCGAGGAAACATCAAGTTTCATTGAGATCATATGTATGTTTGCTTTCGTTTTAGAAAAAAAATCTTGTTTCCAAACCGATTTTTACAAAACTTATAATTTTTGAAACCTCGTGATGTAACTCAGATAAAATTATCAGACAATCTTTACCTTAAAAACTTCGGTTTTCCGTTATTCATAGTTCAAGAATATAAATCCGCAGATAAATGTCTCGCAAAACAGACGGTAGATCAGCTTTGGAATTAAAGAAAAAATACTTAGTGTCAAAAAAAGCTTAAGTTAGACGCTTTGCGTTGCACATAAGGATAAAGGAGTGGGGTAACGTGAGCCATGAAGAAACGTGGGCCACTCTGAATTTCTCAGATGGGTCTTGAGAGAAAAATCTCAATCCAACTCTCATCGTCGTCGCTTTGCGTGAGCATATTTTTACATATGTTTTTGACTCATGTATGCATCAAATGCTTCTTTTATTTATCAAGCTTAAAAAAAATACTTACATAATTAAACAAACACTCGCTCATTGCATCAATGGGGAACCTAAAGTTCATAACAAAAATATGCTCAAACGCTTATGATCACAAATTTTAGGAAAAATATTTTGTTCTTCCTATACAAGGAATTTTGCCAAAACGTTCGCGAGCCAGGGTTTGGAATCTATTCAATCATACACAACCCTCCTTTTTATTTCATCATCTGAAATTGCTTGAAAATAACGAAATTAACTATGAAATACACTTATACACTTTGCATGATATTTGGTCAATTTGGATTTTGTGGTCCACGATACCCCACCATTTTTCAAAATCCAAAAAAATATTGCTTTTTTTAAACAGTCAGAACTTGAGGAAAATAACTTATTGAAAATTGCCTCATGATACCTTCAAAATGTGGAAACCCATACCATTTTTTATTTTCATTTTATCTTTTATAACAAAGAAGTTATGGATCATAGAATCAAAAATGATTCCCCACTCTCCCATGTATATTTTTTTATATTTTAAGATCATGACCACCAAAAGGTAAAAAAGTGGTGTAAAAATCATACTTTTCAATCAATGAACCGTCAAAATAGTTGAATTCACATCAGATAAATTTTGAAAAAAAGATTGAAAAGTTGACGTAATTTGGCACATTTTTGCATTCTTTGATTGTCAAAATACGAAACACAAAATTTTTGACGAGTTTTCGAAAGTACAGTAGTTTTTCGATTTTATCACTGTTCGATTTGTTCAATACTCGCCATGTTCACGATCGAAAATTGTTAAAAATCATTCAAAATCTTTTTCCGATCACTTAAAACTAATAATTAAAAACACGAAAAAGGTTTGCACTTCGTCTTTTTATGGTTCCTGGTATGGTATATGAGTTATAAATAATGTAAACATGTCATTGATTTGTTGTTTGCTCTACTGGAGTAAATGAAATCATTATTCGAAATCGAAAAACATTAAAAAATATCCAAAGAACTATCTCAAATTCACAAATGCGCGGGAATATGGCTAATTTAGTGTTCTTTTTTACTTCTCTTCACTATAGACCAAACGAAATAATTTATTTTTTAAGTGTTTTTGAAAAAGAAAACTAACTAACAGTGTTTTAGATTTTACTTCATACATTGGATAAACAATTGTTGTACGGCATCCAGTTTCGTTGCGACTGCATTCATCCTCGAGAGTAGCATTGCAGCATTGGTAACATTTGTTCTTCGAATGACTCAATTCGTCTACGCGAAGAGCCAGTTTCAATCCATTTAGTCTAGGTCAAGTAACATTGCAAATTCTTAGTTCGAAGAATAGATTTTGCAGAACAAAAAAAAATACAATAATCGAAAGGTTTCTAGAAAAAAAAAACAAGCACTTAAGATTGGAGTACATATTTTAGGATGACCCTTTTTAGTAATATTTTTCCAAATGGAAACCGGAAGAAGTATAAAATTAAAATAGCAGAAAACAACAAATATTTATTTTTTTTTCCGTGGCAAACAATTTAAAAAAAATCATTCAACCTTTGAGCTCATTCTGCGACTCCGTATGTCAGCCTGCAATTAGAAAAGTTTACTGAATCTTCAAAAGTTATTGTTAAGGTATTTGACCTTGAGCAATTTTGTGCTTTTTATTTATTCCAAACAACTAGAGTCAATATGGATGTAGTTTAACCTTCTAGTTCTCAACCCCGCCTTTAGACGGGATTTACTGAAATCGGCAAAAAATCAATGCCAATCATAGTTTTTACTTACTTTTTGCGTAGAATACTTCAAAATATGATCCATACTAATGGAAACTGGAATACTAATGGAAACTGGAATACTAATGGAAACTGTTTGACTAGCAGTGGTCAAAAACTACAGCATAGAGAAGCTTAAAAACATGAGAAAACTGGAAATGGACCTCTTTCACGAAAAGAGATCAATTTGATGGCCTCAGAAATCCTTGACCCACGTGTTTTTGGATCAAAAAAATGATTGGCAGTTACATCCCGTCTGAAGGTGGGGTTGGGAAACAACGACAACAATCCGAAAAATATGCACAACGCTTAATATTCACTCATCATAATGTTGAAATATCTCAGTGATTTGTGGAACAATTTTTACAAAATGGGTGAAGTGTTAACAACAACCGAAAAATTACTGAACGTGAAGTTCCTTAGCCCCTGTGCTTATGCAATTTTTGAAAAAAAATGTCAAAAAAAATTCTCATTCATTCAGTTTTTCGTAGAACTAAAGTTGAAATCGTGAGACAAAGCTTCTGTGAATTTTTCAACGAAATAAAAAAGTTTCTAGAGCGTTCAGTAGACAAAATCAGTTCACAGGTTGAATAAAAATTTGTTTAAATTACAAAACAAGAGTTTATAAAATATCATAAAAACTCAATTTTTATACGAAATCTAGCTGACCAGGTTTAAGTTTTGTCTTGCTCTTTCACATGGAAAGAAATTTTTCATGAATTATCAAAAAGTCACTCAAACACAACCAATTTGCATAGCAAGCTATGTTCTATGAATTTGAATATGAAATAAACAAAAAAAATTGAGTTTTGAAAATCGGTTCATTGAAAAATGATATTAATAACTTGGTTTTTCGTGATCTGTAAATAATGCCAAATGAATAATATTCTTCCAATTTTATGCAATACGATAGAGACGAACATATATCCTGCATTTTTTCGAAAACGTTCGCGAGCCAGGTTTATGAAATTATTTGATCATACACAACTCTCTTATTTATATACTTCTAAAACTTGCATGAAAATAACTAATTTAAATATGATATTTCAGTTTTGGGTCAACTCATAAAGTTTGCATGTTTTTTGGTAATTTTAGATCAACATTTTTCAAAATAAAAAAAATTCTTAAAACATTCAGAAGTCTCTTAAATAAATTTATTTTGAAAAAATTTAATAAAATAGCCTAATGATACGTGAGGAACGAAGAAAACCATAAATTTTTTTTCATTGCATCTGTTATATTGAAGAAGCTATGGAGCAAAGAAAAAAAGAGGTCCATGGCACCCAAATCTTTCGTATTAAAATGCTTTTCATTTCATCATTAACCGTTTGATATGTTCTTCAAGGATGCCAGAAGGTTTTGTAAAAAATCAGGACCCCATGAAGAAAAAAAACAGGGTTTTCAGGACACCACAAATTTTGCTTAAATTGCATAAATAAAGGCGAAATATAGGTACTATACCTTTAAAGACCATTTAAACATTTTACATTTAAAGACCATTTTTACATTTAAAGACCATTTTTCAAAAATTACGAAAAATAAGCACAATATAAAAAATTATGACGGTCTTTCGAAAATCAAGAAATAATTCTGATATATCTGGACATCTGGCACCTCTGATGTACTTCATCGAAAGTAGAATAAACATTCCCCTATTGACAGTTGGGCAGTATCGTTAAGATTTCAGGCAAAGAATTCAAAATTATATAAAAAAAAGTTTTCATGTAATGTGTTGAGATTTTGAAAACGTGGATTAAAATTTAAATTAAACATCAGGTTAAATTTTTAAAACAGAATTTTTTAAGTTATTTAAACATTTGAAAATCAGATCGAATCAGATCATAACACGGAATCAGTAATCAATAAAAAAAACTGTATTAGAATCCAAATGATTTCTGTACCTTACACAATGCTTTCGAGTTCTGAAAATTTAGTAACACTATGAAACTTAAAAAATAACGAAGGACTTGAAAAAATCAATGAACTGAATCTCTATTGTAAGATCTGGAAGAAGCTAAGATTTAAAATAGGAATGAGCAACAGGATCAGAAAAATGAGCTTTTATCAATAAATTTTATAACAATCGAAAGTTCAACAAAGAAACGAAAGCGGTTTGCCAAAACAAAAGATATTTCAAACTTGTTGCTATTGCTGTTAACAGTAGTTTTCTTATCAATCCTATTCAGTTTAAACCGATGTGGTACTATTCTATGTTACTCCAATGAGAAATTCTTCGTGAGTATACAATTGGAGACTTTATGGGATTGATAAGAAAATGGGTACAACGTTTTCTTGAAAAAAAAAAATCTCGTTTCTAAGACCAAAAAATTAAAGCAAATGAGTCTATTTAAGGAAAATCCAAGTTTATCGAAGAAGTTCCAATTAATTGAACAAGTTATATTTACAAAAAAAGTGATATACCTAATCGTTTTCAGCTTGCATTTCAGTAACGACCGAAAAGCTAAGATCCACATTATTCGTTCTTATTTTTATGTTTATAAAGTGAGCTTTGCAGATTGTTTTCATTGGATTTAATTTAAAAAAAAGTCGGATTATGCCCGGTTTAATTCACTTTATTCGCCAAATCAAATAAAAAATAAAAACAAATTGTGTTGTTAAAATTATTTTTAAAAAATTATCATAAAAAGTTGACCAAATTTGCTCGGCTATTGCCTGGATTTATGGTCAGTAGTTTTTGAAAAAAATGCCCGGGTTTTGCCAGATTTTAAAATCAAATAGCCCGAATTTGTGCGACTTGGATACATGCTGATAAAATTCTGGCAACTTTATTCTATCCATTCTGGGCTGCAAATCCTCTTCTAGAAACTGATAATTTTGAATGTTTTTCAAATCTCGACAAAGCAAAGGAAAAGTTATACCAGCCGCCATTTTTTTAATGTGGAGAAAATATTTCATCATCAAAACATATACTACTAAATATACATACTAAATTGTTTATCCAATAACATAGAGAAAGTGATGTACCGTAATCCGGGGTAAGATTGATAACTTTTTTCAATATATTTCGATTATTTTTTCATAAGGGGAATGTGGCATGTTTTATATTTTTAAATCCAGTACTGGACTCCTATGAACGTAAATCTTGGATGCAGAAATTTATTAGACTACTTTAAATTTGATTTAAAAATCGTTTTCGTCTCTATTCAGAATTTGACGCTTTGACATTCATCAGCCTCTATTTTAACGGTTTTAACGAGCTTTCTTGATCAAAAAGGATACAAAATACCTTCATAAAGCTTAGTTCTTTTAGAAATGGGACAGTTACAAATGCGTGTATCTCAAATAACCATTCATTTGATCTAAATACTTTCTTTGAAGGAAATGAAGCTAATCTTATGATAATTCATGAAAAAATTTGAAAAAAATATTTTTCGTTTTTTTAAAGAAAAATTTCTACTTTATTCTTGGTACCTCTCGTCGGCCGGTGCACACTTTTTTCAGTTATGATATTGATCGGATTTTCAAACTTATACTCCGTCTAATCTGTATTTTTGGTTGCTACATCCTCCTCCTTCAATTTCTGCTACTTTTCGGTCCACTAATTTTTTTTAAGAAACTGAGGCCAATTTAGTGGATACAGCTGTTTCGAAATTGCCAAAACTTGATAATTTTGGAGCCACTTTAAAGCCTTTTTAATGGAGTTTCTGCTGGCAAAATCTGACAGTAACGAAGTAAAATCATCATGAGATTGAAATTAAAGTAAAATCCGTTGGTAATGATCGTAGATTGCGAAGAGTACAAACAAGATTACTCTTTTTAGGCTTTAAAAAACAACGAAAACTACAGTTTTCGTTTTGAAAATTTTCGTTTTTTTCCACTGAATCAGAATTTTAGAAAATCATACATTTTTTTAACAAAACAACCAGCAAATATATACTTTAATATGCTCGGGACCTTGCCACGAGCAGACATGGAATAGGATTCAAATGCTGGAATTTGTTTGAAATAGGGTATTTCATGAGTTTTGTCGTTCATCAAAAATCATCTGTCTCATAGCCTCGGTACCGGCTATACAGCTTACGAGCTCTGGAACTATCCAAAACATTGTTGTTTGAGGTTAGGTTTGAATGACTTATCACTAGGCAACACTTTCAGTTTATCGGAGAATTTTTTTTTTGGAAATTTCAGCGATCTACACTTAGTTTTTCGCTTATTCAAAATTAAAAAGGTTGGTATGAGACTTGACTTCCCTGATGACTCTTAACCGTAGTTGCCGATCATGTGCTTCACTCCAATGCTTGATTTGAACTTTGTGGACATTTTTGACAGTGTTTGCATACTTTTCCACCACTAACACACAGTATTTCTGTGAATTATCAACGGTTTTGTAAGCTATCAATATAATAATGATGGAATTTGAAGAAAACTGTGCAATACTATTTTTTTCTTTTTCTCTTGCGTGAATAACTCAAAAACGCGCGAATATAAAATTTTGAAAAAAAAATAGGTCGAATAGTACTTTTTACAGGCAGCAAAATGTTGTCCAAATTTTGAATATCAGATAACTAGTAAACGAGCTAGAAGCAGAAGAAAGTGTCCCGTTTCTAAAAGAACTAAGCTTTAATATTTACATGTGCTTGTTTATCAATTAAACCTTGATTTTTAATGTTTTTTTTTAAATAATTCTAATCGAAAAAATAACTATGATGCTATGATACATTTGGGGGCAAAAATTATTATAATTGCTAATTAGTTTGAGTTTCAAAATACAAATGAAATTTTATCTTCACACATTCCTAGGCCCTCCCAGTATTTCCATTTTAATTTTTTTCTTCAAAGTTAAAGATTTGATAGTGTTCCTATCCATTTGTCCAATACGGGCTTACTTTTGGAAAATGTTCTTATTTTTTAAATATCAAATATTTATTATTAAATAACTATAAAAATAGCATTAAAACAGTTCATATACAAAGGAAAAATGTTGTTCTTTCGCATTAATTAACACGTTTGCTTCTAAATGCTTTTGAGTATCATCAGGAAAGCTGTTTGTTTGCGAGCCTTGGAAAAATAGATATTTTTAGATTTTGAAATTAGATTTTTAACTAACAGAAAAAAATTTCAAATACAAACCAAATTTTGCCTGTTTAATACACAATTATTAGGCTTTCAAACGTAGAAAACAGTTTTCAAAAATTCAAACTATAGACTGAGTTATTGATGATAATGTGGAAAAGTTTATTGTTGGTCAAATTTACCCAGGTGATCAAAGTTACCCCGTTTTACGGTACCAAATATATAGTGAAGAGTAAGCATTCCAGATTCCTGGATTCATTTAGATATACCAGAGTTTTCAAAGTAAAGTGGAAATATAAAGCAAACTACGTTCTGGTTCAGTTGCCAAAATATTTAAAAACAAGTTTGTATTCTGCACGATTTTGTTCACGTTATTTAAAAATTCCTATTCGGGATATTTTTGTTTGGGAGTTTGAAAAAACGATTTGAACGCTGCTGACGTCATTCGATAAAAAAAAGGAAATGTGATGTTTTTTTTTCTTCACCTTCAACTTGATATTTCGAATTATTACTGGTTAGATTACATAGAAAAATTTCCAAATCAAATGCCCCAGAGTTTTAAACAAAAAATGACCTGATTAACTCAGCCGCATAAATGCGGGTAATCGGCAATCCTTACTCCAAGGGCAATGAAGAATCAAAGATGTTCAAACGGCTTTAATCGATACAAAAAATCTTTTTAGAAGATGCTGTCAAACCTATTATTCATGAATGGAGATGAATAATACCAACTCTCCAAGTAATTTTACTTCTTCTTTACGAGGTCACATCTCTAAACATTATACGTAAGTATTATACGATGTAAAGTATTGTTCTCCATTTAAAAAAACATTTTCTATGTTTTTCTTATTCTATTTTTTTCTATCCTTCTCGCTAACCTTTTTTGTTAAACTTCAACACTTGTTTAACGATTTTTATTGGAATAATGTTAACCCAAGATGCATCAAAAATCATCGAGAAAGCATTAGCAATTTATTTTTAACACATGCCATTTTGGTAAGGCAAAGTAATTAAAAATTTGACAAAATTATCTTGTCTATATCACTGCTGTAGAAAAATGCCGCATTGAATAATTAGAAATTTTTCATATTTTTGTTCGGTAATACCTTTAAGATTTCATGAAATTAGTTTTAAATGTAACTTTTTGGAATTCGTGAATTAAACTGAATTTGGTTCAATTTGAATTATGAAAATTTGAATTATTAAATTTTATTTCATTTAAATTGATACTAAACTTATTTTAATGACTTATTTTTAAAAAAACCAAATATTTTTCTTTGCTTCGAAGTAACAATAAATTTTCTGAAAACAGGAGCATTTCAGTTGGGAAACTGAGAAAATGCCATAATGAACATGATTGTAATAATTGAAACTGATTTGATTTTTTGACAATTTGACAATTTGATTTTTTTAAGAAAAGTGCATTATTTACACACGTTTTTTCTTGTAGTCGTACTTTATTATCAACAGCGTAAACTAAAGATTCCTTTTAATTCAACCACGGTAAATGAAAAGTTCATAAACCAGTATTTCGATAGCAACTTACTACCTTCTTCAGTGAACGTTTTCGATAACGTTCGATAATCGAAAAAGTTCACTGAAGAAGGTAGTAAGTTGCTATCGAAATACTAGTATATGAACTTTTCATTTACCGTGGTTAAATTAAAAGGAATCTTTCGATTGCTTTGATTCAGCCCTTACACAACTTTTATCACGGTCCAGATGCTTAAGGAATTCTACAAGAGTGAGTTATAAAATTTTTAAATGTAAAAAAAATCAATTGTTATATCCAGGTCCGAAGGAAGAACAGCCTCATGGGGGACGGGCTTGGTCACTGATTTTTTTTTTTTTTTTTCAATACAATTTCGCTCAAACAATTCATGGATGAAAAAATTATTTTTTTTTTCATACAGTTCTTTTAAATAGGTATGCAGTTTTTCGCATTCAATCTCAACTTTTTTTAAAAAACGTTTTAACATCTTGAAAAATGGTAAGCTATTTTTTGAAATGAAGCTTCAGGTAACAAATGACAGGAATAACTTGCATCGATGTTTCAAATCTTGAATTTTCTCGAAAGTCTGGTAGATTAAGCTTTAAATAAAGCATACAAGAAAGTTTCATTCAGGAAACTTAAATTTAAAAAAAAAACTACGCTCAAATCAAGAACCGAATCAACAGAAAATTTAAAACCTCTGAAAATAAATAAAACAAATAGCATATTTGCTGTAATCAGATAAGCTTAACCTAAGAATCTGTTGATCAAATTTTAAGGTCTGAACCATCGATGAAAATAAATTAAATTATCAAAAGTGAAAGTAAAAGATTAAAACCTGCACTGCAAGTCTGACTCTTAAAAACTTGATCCAAATTCAAGATTTTAGTTTGCAATTTGACTTTCTAGATTGTTTTACGTGAAGATTACATATTTTTCTATCAGCAAATATTTATAATTTAACTTAAAGTATATGCCTGTGGATGGTTTTTTTTAAAATAAATATTAGTTTTTATAAAATGTTTCATTAAAAAAATTTAAATCATTCAAAGGATTGTTACGGAATTAATTTTAAATGTAAAAATATTGGCTGGTTGAAACATCAGCAAATAATATCAAATCAATCAATCAATCAATCAAATCATTTGTGATTATCAGTTTAAATTATGAAATTGCATCCTATCAAATTTATGAGTCTGCCAACTTTTGAGATGTGAATTTATCTACGAAAGAGGCTTCTTGATATTTTTATTATAATTTTAAACTCATTTTATATCTCAATCTGAACCTGAGTTTTGAATCTCACCTGAAAGTGCATTCAAAAATAAATTGAATTTGGAATCTGTTTCCAAATTTCAATGCGTTTTCACATCAAAATTTCAGATCAGAATTTAAATTATGAGTCATGATGTGAAGTCTAAGCCGATTTTAACCCCCAAACCCCCTTTTGATATTAAACATTTGAATTACCAATTGGTTTTTTCACGGTCGCCTTATAAACATTTCTTCAGTAAGTCGAATA
Organism: Uranotaenia lowii; assembly: GCF_029784155.1. Taxonomy (NCBI): domain Eukaryota; kingdom Metazoa; phylum Arthropoda; class Insecta; order Diptera; family Culicidae; genus Uranotaenia; species Uranotaenia lowii. Next base: position 39,226,961 of record NC_073693.1, read on the forward strand.
AATTTCCGTTTTTTCGCCACTTTATCCAATAATTTAAAAAAAAAATCAATTCTTACTTTGTCTTTCTGACTTGACTAAATTTTCGTTACGATTCCATGATTCAACCTAACATTATCCAGAAACTTTTATCGAAATGTTAGTCACCATCTCGTGATTTCTTCAGTAAGCAAACAAACAGCCGGTCACACGATCAGCTTCAACAGAATCATGCATAGATTGTTGGTTTATCCAACCGAACGTACCCCAAACAAGCTGCTGAAGTTGGGGCTCGGTCCTTCTTCCGCCTACCCAAATCAAATTGCTCTGCTTCATACAAACATGTAGTAAGTATCGTCCGGGTCGATCATCAAATTTTGTGGGGTTAGGTAATGTTTATTTGTGGCATTAGGATATGTTCCGTATGGTCAGTTGTGAACAAATAGAAGGAAAAAAGAGCCGGTTGAACTGTTTGGAAGCAGCAGCAGCAGCAATCAATTTTACAAGTCCTACAACTGAACGTTGGAGATGAAGATGATAAAAAATGCTAACAAGAGATGAGTACTTGAGAGAGTTGACACCTTATTGGTGGAATCGGCCTCAAAAGTCAGGGATGAATTTTTTTCTATAAAATTATTGTATGACGATTTCATTCCTAGATTTTTTTTCAATTGATCGCCGACATTAAACCAGACAAGATTGTTCAAACATAGAATCGAACATCGATTGATAAATTGTTTCGTCGAATAAATTTCTCAAAAATTCCAAGAATTTTGGAATCAAACCCTGCCGATTGAGGAAGCAAACGGTCAGCGAACGATATGTTTACCAAAACAAACACCAGAGCGATGTCGGCATGCAGGCAGCATTACACTTGTAGAGTGTTTTTTTCCTTCATTCTTCGGTTGGCCGATTGAAAATGTGGAATACCTACTTCGAGTACTTCTCGCTCGCACATGACCTTTTGGACAGACGAATGGCCACCAGAGACTCCACGCGCCCAGCAGCCGCCTAGACAACCCAGAAAAACCTCTTTGGTCAGTCAGTCAGTCAGTGATTCTGGTTCATTCAGAAAGTGACCGGGAGGCGGGAGTCAGTTTCAAAGAGAGCTTCCGATCGCGTGGTGATGCAAGCCAATCAAAACGGTTTGAATTTCGTTGATCCGCGGAATCGGGAACGGAAACGTAAAACGCGGCGCGAAAAAATTGAAACGGCACGCGTCGCGAATAGTTCCGGACATTGTGGAATGTGGTTGATTGAATTTGACGGCAACTTTTCGCATTTGAACCACCCTGAGGTGGATGATTGAAGCAGTGAGAAAAATTGTATCAAGAAAAAAATCGTTGAGTGTTGTCCATAAAGTTCTGCTCTAATTGGAAGCGTTTGTGGGATACATTGCGGATCTAGTTCTGGAATAACGTGGCATGTGTGTCTGAAAATTGATTTGGTACTACGCGAAGCCCGACCGGGAGGATGAATCTGTTCAAGTGGGCCAGAAGTGACTTTGTTGTGTCTCTGTGTAATCAGTAGTTTTATGGGAATTCTCAATTGCGAATTAGAGTTGGTTTTCGAAAATTCTTTTAAACCTATCAATCTGAATGTTAAAACAATTAAAAAATCATAGAAATAATCGACTGAAGAACCATTACTGTAGATGAAACAAGAATCGTACTAAAGGGGAACGGAAAACCTCGAAAATAAAAAATGATACTTTAATTGAAACGATTCTAACTAAAGCCTCGAAATCGACAGTAGAATAATTACAAAACGACCCTTTTCTTGATAAACAAGGTAATCTCTACAATTTAAGTTTATTGTGGCTTGTGAAATAGCTCTGTTGGCTAGTCTATTGCCTCCTGAGCCGGAGTCTGTAAGTTCGAGTCCAAGAGTAATCATCGAAGGCAGATTTACTGGATAAGTTTTTCAATAACTGTCCACCAGTTACAACGTTGATATTAAGTCGCAAATGACATAAATATCATAAAATGACTATAACATAAGGCAACAAAATTTGCATTATTTGAAGGTGCAAAGAGCTTAAGCGCTAACTTTCACTTATTTGAGAGCACTGATTCAAAATCTTCAATTAGTTTTTTTCTTTTGTTTTCTAGATAACCTTTGAAAAAAGGTTAAAAATTACTTTACCAATCAGTGCCCTTTTTGGCAGAACTGGAAAACATTACAAATACTAGAAAATTTAAACTTTTCATTCCGAGATCAACTTTTCCGAAAACCGTGAATTAATTTGATTTCAGAGAAAAAGGTTATAAAAATGTTATTATGGTTTATTTCTTTCAATATTGAGAAATACGGTAATTTTGACAAAAAAAAATGATAGATAGAACTTTTCAATCAAATTGAATTTTTGATATTTCCTAAATCTAGAGTCAAATCGATTTGCAAGCATCAACATAAGGACTATATTCGGAAAAAAAGTACAACACTTTCATTTGTGAATAACTTTTGAACAAATGGATGAAAATTTATGAAATTTTCAGTGAAACTAACTAGTAATGAAGTGTTAACATGTGCAAAATTTAGTAGGGGTCTGTTAAGTAGATTTCGAGAAAGCGTCTCATGAATAAATTCATGAATCATTATTTTTGGTCAGTATCGTGAAAAATCTAGGAATTTTCTATTGTAAGACTTGAGCTCAGAATCAAGTATGCGACCAAAATTCATGTGATAAATCGTTAAAGAAGTCCTAGAGGATCCTACAGTGAGTTATAATTTGAATATAAGAGAGAATAAATAATTCAATGATCCAACAGTGAGTTATGATTTGAATATAAGAGAGAATAAATAATTCAATGAAGGTATGGGAAGTGAGGGGTTTAACAAAGCGCCATCCAAACCTTTCAATTGAAGAAATAGTGAAGTAGGGCAATGTTTCTGTATGTTTCGCCCACGAACGGAAAAAAAAACATCGCCAAACATCGTGCCTGAATGATAAAGAGCTGTCTACTAATAAAATAAACAAAATACGGCGAAATTTTGAAAAATATCGTGAAGTATGTCGATACGAACATTTCTGAGAGGCTTCTGGCGGATTTCCTGTCAAAAATTTTCTTTTGAAAAGACTCGCCTGAATGTTCCATGAAAGATCGACAAGAAAAATAAAAGAAACAAATCTAATACTAAATTTGGCTGATGATCTGTGGAAGATGCAAATCGATTAGTGGTACATAACGATTGGCACAATAATCGGCCAAATATACCAAAAAATGCCTACAAAAGCGTCTGTTTTCCTTCCATAAAACTTTTCAATGTCTTTCAATGTTAATACTCTATTTTTGTTGGATCTGGATACGTACCAATCAACGAAAATCTGCTTATCTTGTCAGAACTCGGAACAAATAGAAAATTTTAAGTTATTTTGAAGGTCAAGCACAAGGGAATGAAGAACGTCAACAAAAAAAATACATTATAGTCAATAAACTTATTTATTCGAGGCTATCTCAATACTTAACAGATCGCTTCAAAATTTTGAGCATGTGAATGTTATATTACTAGGTAGTATCACTGAAAATTTCATCAATTTTCATGCATCCGCTCAAAAATTTTTCTTTTATGAAAGTGCTTTTTAAATTATGTTTTTGCTATTTTCTATATATTTTTCGAAAATTGTATTTTTCTTTCGAACGTCAAAGTATGTAAATAAAATTCTTTAAATTTGAACAAAAAAATCACCAAACTTAGTCTGAAATTTGAACATTCGATTGACCAAATTAACACATTACGGATCGGATTATCTTAGGTTATTTTATTTGTCGATACGATTTACAGCTTAATAAATCCGAATATAGTTTGCAAAAAAAGTTTTGATGATTATAGACAATTGTAGGGCACTCTGATCCAATGTCATGACAATTTCGAGTTAATATGAAACAATGTTGAGAAAATTTCGTGACAATTTTGAAGCAATTTTAACAAAAAAAAAATAAGATTATTTCGAGAAAACTTTTAAAGACTTATGAAACATTTGATGACAATCTTAATCAAATGGTTGGAAATTTTAAATTATTGAAATATTATTTAAAGAAAATCGGATTGTTTGGAGGATGAAATCAAACAATTTTGAGTATTTTAATGAAAATTGAAGAACAAATTTGAAAAAAATTGTGACAAATTTGAAAAATCTTGGAGAAAATGTTAAAATTATTTTATTATATTATTTTGAAACGTTCATTATGAAAATGAAAAAATTAAACATACAAAATTCAAACCATCGTGTGACGGCTTCAGAAGGTCAGTAAATATTCTTCCTGATCATTTTATATTTGTTATAGCATAAGGTTGCCACATTTTTTTCCTGGACATATCTGGACCGCCCAAATCCAAACATTTTTATCTTAAAACCTAGCGAAATCCTGGAATTGAAAATTTTAAATATTAACCTAAAATCCGGACAATATTCGGGCCATTTAGGTCAAACACACTAAATAATCAAATTAAAATCAAGAAGGAAACTCTTAAAGTATTTTAACTTAATCATCACAACACATCAGCAGATTGTTGATTAGAGGCTTCCAAATAAACGTTCTTCAACTTCGCGAATGCTGTAGAAAATCACTTATTCTGAATTTTTGCTTGAAAATTTACACAAAGAAAGCTAAACTGAAAGTGTGAAGTTTATGAGGTATTTTTATTTTTTTTATTTTTTTTGTACGTTTAAAATTGAAAAACATAAAGCGAATCAATGAACAATGAGGCAAATTTATTATGCGCAAATCTTCAGAAAAATACTCAATTCTTTCAATGGGACGTTCAAAAACAATTGTTTTGTATTTAAACGTTACTAAGAAATTCTGAAAATCAACAGAAGAAGATAAGGGGTCATAATGATTTTTTTCAACAGAAGATAGAATTTTCAAGCGAGTGTGTACAGTTTTAGGCAGAATCTCTATACTTGGCTCAGAAAACGACAGAGCGGCTCCTTACAAAGTTTTGACTGAAACGGTTTTGATTTTTTTTTGTGCATTTTTGATAATATTTCTATAGATCATTGATAAATATGACATAAATATAATATATATAGAATTCATTACGTAGAATATGAAGAATGTTAGCATTTATAAGTGATTTTAGCAATCTTCTGGATCAATCCATCTGCATAACTATTGGATCGATTTTCCTCACAAATACGATTTTGGAATCTTCTCATTAGCTACTTGTTTGTTATCATGTTTGGGGGCATCGTTAAATTAAATCTTCCAAAGCTGTTCGCGAAATATCTGTTACGGGAAAATTTGACTCATAATTTGTTTTATCCCCGTGGCCGCAAATGTTGACCGATTTTGATGATATTGGATTCATTGTGTAGATAATTTATTCTAGTTTTTTAATATATGAAAATGAAGTGAATTTGTTTTACCAGGTGGTCTTTGGTTGGTTCCGAATGAAAAAAGTCCCAAAAAACAATTATATTTTTTAATTGATTACAATTTCTGACAACTTTGCAGTATTTGAGGGCTTTTTTGATTTCTGGGATTGTCAAGAATACATCTATTAGACAATTTATAAATATGTGAGGGTCCAATGAACATTTTGACCACTATTCCGGATTTTCCGGAAGAAAAAAATCTAACTCAAAACAAAGACATTCAATTTTATCTTTGCTTCGCTGTATCTTATTTCTAAATGAACCGATTTTCTAAACCCAAATTTTATTTTTTTTTCTCGTTAATTTTTTTTAAACGAACACAAACACAACACAAACATATATGGTTTCTAAAAAATCTCAGTTCCTCAGTATATTCGAATGCTTTGAATCTGAGCTTCGGGTCATACTGACCTGAACGGCTTTGGAGGGTTAAGATTAATTCGAAATGGTCCATAAATGATGTTTGTTTTGAAAAAACTCAATTTACTTAAAATTTTCTTCGAAAGCTCTCTGCAGCTGAATTTGCATTCTTTGCTCAGTTGAAGGTTCAAAATAAGCTGTAAGGTGGTCTTCTGCATCATTTTGACTTATTTTCATTCGTTCCACTATTCAAAGAATGCTCTGAAGTGATATGATGCCAAAAAAGTAATTTTTGAATCCAAGAACATTAATTCTTTCAAAGTACCGGAACTAAGACCCATTGAAAAATACTGAGCTACTTTGAAGCAGGCACTCAGTGAGCGTCTCAGATAGGTTTATTTTACGAATGAAATGCCAAAAATGAAGGATTCTGTATAAAGAAGCTGCTTTCAGATGTTGCGCAATTTTGTTGGTATTGTTGGGCCTTATGTACGATTGTATCAATATGTCGTTGAACTAAAATCAAGTAGAATTACCAAAATACCACAAATGCTATAAACCATTTGTTGTCTGAAAGTTAGGAAAGAATCGGTCAACTAGGTAATTCTTTACAGCGTTTTTACTGTAATGCAATTTTATGTGGGACACACTTTATATGGCTCAAACTCTAAAATCGAAAATTATGATAGCACAATTTGAGTTTTTTTGAAAGATTTTGTAAAAATCCGAACAAGTCCGGATAAAACCGGGATAATGGGCAAGCTTTAAAGCAGGACTGACAGAAATTTTCAAATATGCAACGCCACTAATAGCTAAGTTTTTTATATGTATAGATTTTTTTTCATTATGCAAAATGTTTTTAATTTCAAATTTGTATTGTCAAGCTTGAAGCGTAATTACCTGTTTTATTTGTTAATTGGCATTATGTGTTTGATCGTTTTATTTCTGTTCAATTGTTCAATTTTAGTTCTATATACCTTTTTTGCAAATTTTAAAAAAACTTGATGTTTAAAGCTGATACTATTATCAGATTTTTTTCATCAAAAGGCATTTTAAAACGTTGGTTACATTGTGAACATTTTTTTTTAATCAAGCTGATTTATCCCAAAATATGAAAAAAAAAAAAAATGACCATCAATTCTCGTTGATTAGTCCTAAAATTATTTTTTATGTAAGGCTGGAACAAATATCAATTTCTTTTTTGTTAACCCCCCCTTCTTCCTAATTTTCATACAACCCGAAAAGGAAAATAAAGAAAGATTGAAGTATTTTACGTCAATTTCGAAAAAAAAAACAAGTACCAGAAAGATTACAAGATCAAACAACAAATTTTTGGAAGATAAGAGTAATTTCACCTTTTGTATTCTTGATTTTATTGAATTTATCGATAAAAAAATAATTGATTTTTAGGTTTTGTGCAATGATATAATATGCAATATTGTTGTATACAAGATTTCATGCAATTTATTCCAATTTGTTTGTTTTTCGCATTATTTTTTATTGTTCCCCCCTCCTCGCCATGATCCCACACTGATAAAGTTCCAACTCCAAGTGACAAAAGAAGGATATGTAATTTGTTCCGGCCTAATTTGTTTTCTATGTTTGGAAAATTCAAATACCCTCAGCAAAATTGTTACAATTTTAAAAGAAACATTTATATTTTACAAGCTGACCCGGTGTGCTAAAATTATTGAAATTTGTGGTACCTGGTTATTTAACTTTTGCATTGATTTGCTCAACATTCTAAATTCAATTTCAAAATCATGTAAATGTTTTTTTTTTCAAAATGAAATTGCAACTTTATTTATTTTGAAATCTTAAATAATTTTTTTAAATTCAGTGTTTTAATCCTTTTCATGACTCTGGATTTTTTTGCTTTATTAGTTTAAAACTTATTCCAAAATATTTTTTTGTATATGGAAACATCGCTGTCATTTTTTAATGTGGAGAAGGTATCAAACTATCCTAGAAACATTTTTTGTAACAAAATATTGTAACGGGACACTTATTTCACCTATTCGTTCTCGTATTATTATACAAATTGTGAGAGTGACCCCCTCTTCCATTCCTTCATCCCTAATGGAAGGAAGGGTTTTTCTCATAACATCAGAAAAACCCTTCTTGTATACGAATACGATCCCATGTCATATATGGTTTCATTCTCGATAAGTTCTCGAGTTATTCAAAAAATGGTTGATCCTCTCCCCAATTTCTCCCCTTTTGGCAGGAGAAAGGGGGTCTCAAACCATCGAAGAAACATTGTCCGTACACAAATATGCTCCCATGCAAATAAGGTTCCATTTTTTCGATTAGTTATCGAAAAATGAAAAAAAAAATTGTATGAGTGATCCTCTCCCACTTTATATCGTTCCACTGAATGAAGGGAAGGGTGCTGTGCTAAACCACCGGAAAAAAAACCTTTCTCGTGCTCGAATACCCTCTCATGCCAAATTTGGTTTCGTTTGCTTTGTTAGTTATCGAGTTATGCTATAAAATTTGTATCGGAGACTCTCTTCCTACCTATCCCCTACCTGGTAGGAAGGAGTCAAGATCAAGCATTCCGTGTATTCAAATACACTCCCATGCCCAATTTTTTTCTATTTGCTCGATTGCATGATTGTTCCCGTGTCATATTTGGTTCCATTTGTTAAATAAGTTCTTGGTTTATGCAAAACAATCGTATGTGAGCTCCCGTCTTCTCTAACTGTATCCCCAATTGAAGGAGAAAGAAGTTCCAAAAAAGAAAACAACCATTTTACGTATCTAAATGCATTTCCATAGCAAAGTTGTTTCCATTTGCTCGATTAATTCTCGAGTTATGCGAAAAATTGTAAAGGAGCCCCCTCTCTCCTTTCTACCACGTAACTGGAAGGAGGCAGTAGTACCGAATATTCACAGAAACATTCCTTGTGCCAAATTTCGTTTCATTTGCTGGGTAAGTTCCCGAGTGATGTATAAAATTGTATGTGAGCACTTTCCTCCCTTAAAATTTTCCTACTTGAAGAACGGAGGGGTCTGAAAATATCATAGAAACATTTCTCGTGATCAAAAACCTGCCCACGCTAGATTTGGTTCCATTTGCTTGATTAGTTTTCCAGTTATGCTGAAAATTGTAAATGAGGCCCCTCCCCACTTTCTATCTGCTTACTGGAAGAAGGAGGTGTACCAAATATTGATAGAACTATTTATCGTACCCAAATACCCTTCCTAGTCAAATTTAGCTCCATTTGCTTGAAAAGTTTTCAAGTTAGGTAATAAAATAGGGTTTGAAGGCCCCCCCCCCTTGCCTGTATTTCCAATGGAAGAAGAGAGGGTTCTGAAATAATCATGAAACTATTTCTCGTATTTCACTACCCTCCCATGCCAAATTTTGTTCGATTAGCTAGAATAGTCCTCCAGTTATGTGAAAAATTGTAAGGTAGGCCCCTCCTCCCTTCATATCTTCCCACTGAAAAGAGGGAGGGGTACCAAATATTCTTATAAACATTTCTCGTACCCAAGAACCCACTCATGCCAAGTTTGGTATGATTTGCTTAATCAGTTCTAGAGCTATGAAGACTTATTACTTTTATTTGAGAGACCCCCTCCCCCCTTCCTGCTAGAGATAGGGGTCTCAAACCATAATAGGAACCTTCCCCGGCCCCCAATACCCCCACCTGCCAAGTTTCACGCAAATCGGCTCAGTAGTTTCCGAGTCTATAGGGAACAGACAGACAGACAGACAGAAATTCATTTTTATATATATAGATAAATTATTTTGAGTACATTCGAATTATCAATTTTAAGTTGTTCAATTGGAAATAAAAATTGTTTTATTCGTACTCAAAACATACACATTACAATAAAGAAATTTAAATTTATATATTGGCCTTGTTCAAAATTTTGTTCATCCCGTAAAAAAAATTGTAATTAAAATGTAACTGACAATGAAAATAAAATCTAGTTCCAGTTATTCGAGCCAGATATGAATTTTTCATCTTGCATTAAAGCTTTGTAGTTCAAGCAAAACATTTAATAGTGAAATATTTTCTCTGAAAAAAATTGAATCCCCGAAAGTTATGCTGGTTAATTGCTGGTTAAAGTGATATTCTTTTTTGAAGAACATTTAAAGATTAAGAATTTTTTAAAGAAGAATATATATTAAGAAGCAAAAAAAAGGTATTGAAATTGAGTGGGTAAACCGATTTTATCCAGTGCTTTAGCCAAATTTTAGTTAATTTCGATAATATTTTAGTCACCTTAGAACACATAAATCCGTAGTTGATTTAAAAAGAATCTCCCGATTTCTGATAAGAATGTATCTATAGGAATTTTTCTTGAAAAATTTTTCTGGCCCTCGAGTACTTGGTTTCTCACTTGTTTCACATATATAATCATAAATGAAAATAAAATATTAATTATCTATCTTTCAATTAGCATCTTGAAACCACTTAAGTTTTCTGTTTTATACGTGCCTTTGAAGAGAAGCTATTGGTTTTTTATCATCGAGAGCAATTCACCCCGCTTTAATCCTCGCTCTCTAATGGTACAACAATTAATCCCAAACGGTGAAAACGTCCATTCCGATGTCCATTGAAAAAAACAGCGTGAACCAATTAATCCCACGCACTCCCGCACCTCCCGAATTGTAAACTGGTCGGCGTATTTTTCCGGTATGTGTGAAAGATTGAAAACGTCAATTCATGGGAGGATTAAGAGTGGCAGTTGACAGCCGGTTATGAATATTTAATACATTTCAACAAAATTCAACTAGTGTATCATCAAAATCATCATCAATTGATTGAGTGGGATTTCCGAAAATATCCTGCCCACCGTTCAGAGCATACAAATTTGCTAGTGCTGCCTTGAATAGTTAGTATGGCGGAAGTTTGACGCTATAATCAGGCCTCTCAATTTGCGAAATTGACACATGTGCGGCAGCTTATCAATCAATCTGATTACGGGCTTAGTTTTGGTTCTTATTTTTAGATGCAATATTAGTTCGGACAAAAAACAGAAGCTGACATTAACTGGAATCAGCTTGATGGAGTAAAATTCAGAAATTCTGAAAAAATTTTATAAACTATAAAAAATTATGATGACAGAAACATAACTTTAAAACAATTTGAGTGTATAAAACATTGAAGAAGGATAACTCTTTCTATGGAATTGGTTTGAACACTGGAAATCTACGGCATCGTTGGCAGTATTTCTCTGTTGGATTCTCTTGATAAAAACCTTTTAAGACCTCGTAATGTTGAAAGTGTTGTTCGTTCTTCTCCTCCAGGGAACGCTACTGTTCCTGAAGCTGTACGGCAATCCGGAGATTGTCAAAACGCACTGTAACCGAACTGCAACCGTAAGTACATTTATATGAGTAAGACTAAGTTTAAATATAATTTCTAAAAAACCAACAATAATGTCCTAACACGAAATAAGAAAAAAGAAATTCAAAATTCGATTCTAACAAAACTAACCTTGATAGTTTGTAATATGAAAAACCTCTTTTAGCCTTTTAACCCAAAGTAAGAAAAATCTAATAATTTTTCGAAATGTTCAACATCGATACCACATTGATTCATGAGATAAATTCAAGAAAATTATATTTTATTGAACCTATGGATTTAACTAGACTTTAAAACAGAAAAAAATGTTTTAAATGAAAAAATAATGTGAGAAAAAATTGAAAATTTTTAACAAACACTCAGGGACGTTTTTAAGTCAAAGGTCATATACAGATCCAACGCCTCAATTCATGAACTTGAGTTTTGCAGATAAAAGACGTAGAACGCTCTTACATTATTCCCTTAAAGCACATTCCGATTATTTTGATCTTTGAATAAATTTCAGAAATTATATTCATACGGGTTATCCTACATTCTCGATATAGATTGTGAAGGTCCTTTAACTCCTCAGTAGCACAATGGACGGGTTCTTGAAGCTTGCGACATATTTTTCCCCCTTTTTCTTCTCGAACGCCACTCTCAGACTAAAGAAAGTGTGTTGTGTGTGCGTTCTCAAAGCACGAAGAAGATCGCACAAACGACTATCGAGAATTCGTCCTATTATATTTCCATTACCCGCTCGGCTGATCCGGTGAGTACCCAAAGCAAAGCAAAGCACATTCACAGGAGCAAAAGCATACGAGCAACAGGGTAAGCGACCTTATTATGGTTCATTCGTATTTTTACCTCCATTCATTGATCTCTGGGGGGAGCTAAGGGGAAAAATTTCCTTCGGATGAGCAAAATTTCCATCCTATAGCCTTCCTAGCTACTAAGGATAATTGGAACCCTTCACCTTCACCAGTTCAGTAGTGGCTCCAGCGAGTTAGCTGTTTAACCTTCCACGAATTCTTGTTTCGCGTGCTCAACGTGGAACTGAATATTCAATTCACTTTCCACTTCTTAGCCCGCCCGCGCCCAAATGTATGCTGCAGTCTTGAATGCCAAATGTGAAGAATATATTTGATGGGAATATATGGCTGGAGCAAATTTGTTCTAAGTGCAAAAAAGAAGGGAAAACGAGAAAAAAAATGAAACGCGCTGTATCGAAGACACTTACTTGTCTAGAAATTCGGAGCCGGTATTGATTTTGGTTCAACAGAAGCAGATTCAGCAGCAATATCTTTGAATTTCACTCTTTTTCCCTCTCTCGAACGCCAATTATTGGCACTCGCATTCCCTGGAAGTTGACAATTTCATTTGCTGAAAGGGAGCGAATCGGTTTGAAGAATATGAGGAATGTCAGTTTGATTGAGTTGTTTCATTTCATTAATTGAATTTGGATCTTTTCAATTAAAAGTAATCTTTTAAAGGATGTTCACAAACTCGTATAAAGATATCGGGATGAGCAAATTTTTGAAAAAAAAACGATAAATAAGGATAGAAATTTGAAATGGCATTCAAAATTCTGGAAAAAAAGAGATCTTCAAATAAAAATTCAGCATTCAGATAAGAAATATGACAAAAAATGACAAAAATGACAAAAATGAGAAAAATGACAAAAATGATAAAAATGACAAAAATGACAAAAATGACAAAAATGACAAAATTACAAAAATGACAAAAATGACAAAAATGACAAAAATGACAAAAATGACAAAAATGACAAAAATGACAAAAATGACAAAAATGACAAAAATGACAAAAATGACAAAAATGACAAAAATGACAAAAATGACAAAAATGACAAAAATGACAAAAATGACAAAAATGACAAAAATGACAAAAATGACAAAAATGACAAAAATGACAAAAATGACAAAAATGACAAAAATGACAAAAATGACAAAAATGACAAAAATGACAAAAATGACAAAAATGACAAAAATGACAAAAATGACAAAAATGACAAAAATGACAAAAATGACAAAAATGACAAAAATGACAAAAATGACAAAAATGACAAAAATGACAAAAATGACAAAAATGACAAAAATGACAAAAATGACAAAAATGACAAAAATGACAAAAATGACAAAAATGACAAAAATGACAAAAATGACAAAAATGACAAAAATGACAAAAATGACAAAAATGACAAAAATGACAAAAATGACAAAAGTGACAAAAGTGACAAAAATGACAAAAATGACAAAAATGACAAAAATGACAAAAATGACAAAAATGACAAAAATGACAAAAATGACAAAAATGACAAAAATGACAAAAATGACAAAATTGACAAAATTGACAAAAATGACAAAAATGACAAAAATGACAAAAATGACAAAAATGACAAAAATGACAAAAATGACAAAAATGACAAAAATGACAAAAATGACAAAAATGACAAAAATGACAAAAATGACAAAAATGACAAAAATGACAAAAATGACAAAAATGACAAAAATGACAAAAATGACAAAAATGACAAAAATGACAAAAATGACAAAAATGACAAAAATGACAAAAATGACAAAAATGACAAAAATGACAAAAATGACAAAAATGACAAAAATGACAAAAATGACAAAAATGACAAAAATGACAAAAATGACAAAAATGACAAAAATGACAAAAATGACAAAAATGACAAAAATGACAAAAATGACAAAAATGACAAAAATGACAAAAATGACAAAAATGACAAAAATGACAAAAATGACAAAAATGACAAAAATGACAAAAATGACAAAAATGACAAAAATGACAAAAATGACAAAAATGACAAAAATGACAAAAATGACAAAAATGACAAAAATGACAAAAATGACAAAAATGACAAAAATGACAAAAATGACAAAAATGACAAAAATGACAAAAATGACAAAAATGACAAAAATGACAAAAATGACAAAAATGACAAAAATGACAAAAATGACAAAAATGACAAAAATGACAAAAATGACAAAAATGACAAAAATGACAAAAATGACAAAAATGACAAAAATGACAAAAATGACAAAAATGACAAAAATGACAAAAATGACAAAAATGACAAAAATGACAAAAATGACAAAAGTGACAAAAGTGACAAAAATGACAAAAATGACAAAAATGACAAAAATGACAAAAATGACAAAAATGACAAAAATGACAAAAATGACAAAAATGACAAAAATGACAAAAATGACAAAAATGACAAAAATGACAAAAATGACAAAAATGACAAAAATGACAAAAATGACAAAAATGACAAAAATGACAAAAATGACAAAAATGACAAAAATGACAAAAATGACAAAAATGACAAAAATGACAAAAATGACAAAAATGACAAAAATGACAAAAATGACAAAAATGACAAAAATGACAAAAATGACAAAAATTACAAAAATTACAAAAATTACAAAAATGACAAAAATGACAAAAATGACAAAAATGACAAAAATGACAAAAATGACAAAAATGACAAAAATGACAAAAATGACAAAAATGACAAAAATGACAAAAATGACAAAAATGACAAAAATGACAAAAATGACAAAAATGACAAAAATGACAAAAATGACAAAAATGACAAAAATGACAAAAATGACAAAAATGACAAAAATGACAAAAATGACAAAAATGACAAAAATGACAAAAATGACAAAAATGACAAAAATGACAAAAATGACAAAAATGACAAAAATGACAAAAATGACAAAAATGACAAAAATGACAAAAATGACAAAAATGACAAAAATGACAAAAATGACAAAAATGACAAAAATGACAAAAATTACAAAAATTACAAAAATGACAAAACTGACAAAAATTACAAAAATTTCTCAAAAAACACAAAAATGTTACAAAAATTACACAAAAATTTCACAAAAAATACACAAAAATAACACAAAAAATTCACAAAAGTTACACAAAAATTAGACAAAAATTGCACAAAAATTACAAAAATAACAAAAATAATACAAAAATTACAAAAATTACAAAGGTTACAAATATATTTTGAAAAAAATTACAAAAATAACAAAAAAATGAAACAAAATTTCACAAAAAATCCACAAAAATTATACTTAAATGATAGAAAATATTTCAAAAGATAAAAAAATGACACAAAAGTAACACAAAAATGATTGAAAAATGATAAATAATGCAAAAGTGCACAAAATTGACACAAGAATAAAATTAAAATGATATTAAAATTACATAAAAATAACACAAAAATGAAACGAAAATGTGAAAACAATCGAACAAAAATGATAGAAAGCGATACAAATATGATATCAAAATAATACATAAATGACACAAAAGTGACAAAAAAATGAAACAAACATGACACAAAAATGAAACAAAAATGGCACTAAAATCAAACAGAAATAATACAAGAATGATACAAAATAATACAAACTGACAAAAATGACTTAAAAATGACACACAAATGACACAAAAATGGCATAAAAATAACACTTAACTGACACAAAAATCACATAAAAATGGCACAAAAATGAAACGAAAATGACACAAATTGTATACAAATTGACACGAAAGTGATAAAAATCTGTCCCAAAAGTATCACAAAACTAGACGAAAATGACACATAAATGATAAAAAAATGACACAAAAATTAAACAATAATGACACAAAAAAGATACAAAAATGACACTTAAATATCACAGAAAAAATACAAAAATGATACAAAAATGACACAAAAATGACACAAAAATTATACAAAAATGTCAACAGAAAAATGACACAAAATCGACGAAAAATTATCCAATAATGATACAAAAATTCTTCAGAAATTACAAAAATGACATAATAAAACTCGAAAATGACACAAATAACCAAAAAAAATTTCAAAACCTGACATAAAAAACACTCAAAAATAGCACAAATATCACTCAAAATTGACACAAAAATGACCTAAAAATGAAAAAAAAATTACATAAAAATAATAAAAAAAATGGCATAAAAATGACACAAAAATTACACAAATTGGCACAAAAACAACAAAAAAATGAAATAAAAATGACACAGAAATGATGCAAAAATGACACGAAAATTTCTCAAAAATGACACAAAAATGACACAAAAAAGTCACAAAAATGTCACTGAAATGACACAAAAAATGACACAAAAATGACACAAAAATGACACAAAAATGACAAAAAAATGATACAAAATTTACACAAAAGTGTCATGAAAATGATATAAAAATGACAAAAAATGGTTCAAAAATGAAACAAAAATAATACAAAAATGACAAAAATGTGTTGTGAAAATGAAACACAAATGACTCAAAAATGACAAAAAAAATAATTCATAAAAGACATTTAAGTGACCCAAAAATGACCCAAAAATAAACAAAAATAACACAAAATTGTTAAAAAAAATTAAACACAAATAATGACTTAAAAACGATACAAAAATGATACAAAAATGAAACAAAAATGACACAAAAATGATACAAATAACTCAAAAATGACACAAACTAACACACATTTAACAATAAATAACAAAAAAATTACACAAAAATGACAAAAACTTAAACAATTACCAAAATTAGTTAAAAATGTCCCAAAAATGAAAAAAAATTGCTCAATCCAGAAATGGCCAAATAATTATAAAGTTTTTTTTTTGATAATTCGGAAACGATAAAAAGACAGTAAAATGACACAAAAATGACACAAAAATGACACAAAAATGACCCAAAAATGACCCAAAAATGACCCAAAAATAACCTAAACTTGACACAAAAATGATTAAAAAAAAAGCACAAAAATGACTCAAACATGACACAAATATGACACAAGATTTATATAAAATTGATACAAAAATGACAAAAAAAACTGACCCAAACTGACTTAGAAATGACCCAAATATGACCCAAAACTGACACAAAAAAAGACACAAAAGTGACACACAATTGACATCTAAAAAAATTCAAAAATGGCACAGAAATGACACAAAAATGGCACAGAACTGAAATAAAAAAAAACACAAAAATTACAAAAATGAGTCAGCAATATCCCAAAAAAGACATCAAAATTGCCTAAAACGACCCACAATAACAAATTAAAATTAAATGAAAATTTAAAAAAAATGATTCAAAAATAAAAAAAATGGCACAGAAATGAGACAAAAACGGCACAAAAATCACACCAAAATAACCTTAAACTAACACAAAAATGGTCTTAAAACAAACAAAAAATGACCCAAAAATAACCCGAAAAATGGCCCAAAAATGATCTAAAAATAACCTAAAAAAATTGAAAATTAGCAAAAAGCTGGTTCAAAAATGATCCAAAACATTCACAAAAATGATTTAATTAAGACCTTAAAATGACACAAAAAATGAAGCAAAAACGAAACAAAAAAAACATGAAAATCACTACAAAAATACCCGAAAATAAAACAAAAATAACACAAAAAAATATCATACAGGGACTAAATTGTTACAAAAATTTAAAAAAATGATAAAAATATTGTCCAAAAATCATACAAAAATAACACAAAATGACACAAAAAATAACATAAAAATGACACAAAAGTGATGCACGAAAATGAAACAACAGTGAAAAAAAAATAACAAAAAAAATAAAACAATATTGATAAAACATTAAACAAAAATGATAAAAAATTATACAGAAATGACCTGAAAATGATTCAAAAAGACCCAAAAATGGCACAAAAATGACACCAAAATGATCCAAAAATAATTTAAAATTACACGGAAGTTGTAACAAGAATAGTAAAAAATATGACACACAAATGACTTAAACCACACATATATGACACAATACATACACTTGAAAAGGAGGCGAAGATTACCCAGAAATGTTTTTTTGAAATCCCACAAATAACAGTTTCTAAGGCATTTTACACGAAGACTGAATGTAAGATATTGCTTGAAATATTGAAACAACATTGTTTCGAAAGAAAATTGATTGAATTTATTCAAAAATTAAATTTGTAAGTTCAAACTTTTTTGTTTGTTCAGATTTGAACTCTTAATATGTACTCGTTAGATAACCTTGAATAAACTTTGAATTAAAACCACATGTCTGTATTGAATCTATACAAAATCAATACAAAATTTAAAATATTTGTTTTCTTTCAAAACCTTTCTGTTTGCGCATGTGGGACAAAATATAATTTTGGAATCTTATGAGTTGTAGTCGTATGATCAAAACAAATAAGTTTAAAACTTTAAGAAAAATCAAACTCATTTTAGAATATGTTTTTTTTAAACTGTCTTATTTCTAAGCTAGCCAGCCACAAATCCCAAAGGTGGACTCAATTTAATGATTTCGACCCATATCTCCTTCAATCTACCCTAGCAGCAAATTGACCGGCTGCTGCTGTTGCCTAAAATCGTTTATCTCCATCGATGCTCGTGGAATTTAAAATTTTCCCAAAAGGTAACTTTTATTTACTTCCAACCGACCCGGGCCGGGGAAAAGAATCAACTGCCTAACTAAGAAGCTCGGTCGAAATCGGTCCACCTTTTCGGGGGAAAATCCATTACAATTCATTGGTGCCCTCTAGAGAGAAAGTTGTTTTGTATACGTTTTTCGATTTTTCCAGTGGACTGGCCTGGGCCAGTCAGATCAGGTCCATATTTTTTTCTTTTTCTGTGCCCGTGTATTTAGGCAGTTTTGTCACGCATCGTCGTGCCGCATGCCACCCGGATTTTGGAATTCAACAAGCGCCATCGCTTTTGTGAACTTTCGCCCCTTCCGTTTCCGTCCCCCGGTTTTCATTTTTGTGGGTTGAGAATCGGACGCTTGGCCGATTTTGGATTGCCACCGGGGCAAATGATCAATATTTGGAGAAAAAAGTTTTCTATTTGCAGGTTTCTATTTTTACTCGGAGCCCAACTTAATGATTTTGAGACTGAAAAGTATGGGGGTTTGAAAAAATTGTCGAAAATTGCAGAAAGATACTTTTTCATTTTCTTACATTACAGAATTTTTTGCTCAGTTTAATGGTTTTTTTTTAGAAATTTCATCTACAGTGAATATCTGAAAGATATAATTTTACATCAGTTAACAATTTGAACGATTCCTAGATGTTTTAGTAAATAGTCAAACCAATTTCAGCCAAAAATCAACAAAACGTGCATCGATCAAATTAGCATAAAACTGATTCGCTGTTCAGTTTTTCCCTCTCCTCATTCCTTCAGAAAGTCGAAGGGCTGCCATGCCAACATATATGAACATATGAATGTAAACGTATGCTGATGTTCCATTTCGCAGTCGCCCTCTCCCGAATGAATATTGATTTGATTCCCTTGATTCGTATTCGCTCGATAGAGTACTCAACCGAGCGGAAGAGCAGAAATCGAGAAAAGTGGAGTCTGCTGCACTTGAAGCATGCATAAGAATAGAAACTTGCCGCTCTATCGGTTGCGTAGAAAGTGTATCTGAAGTGATCCAAATCTGGTCCGAAATGGTTTGCTTTCAGCGAGGGTTTCACTGACTGTTTGGGATTTTTGGGTTTTTTTTTTCTTTCAGTTTTGACTTATTCGAGTGATTTGCAAATAAAGATTCTTCACAATTTAACTGCGGTTGATGAATGGCTGATTTTCTAATTAGCTGTAAAAAGATTTTATTTTTTTTTTAATTCCCACAGCCTGAAAATAAATTTTTAATGAGTTTAATCTATAAATGCTGTTAAATTTAAAACAAAAATTCTAAAATTTTAGCCAATCGAATAACATCAAAATGAACTTCTATCCCATTCACGCTTCCGTATAATTAAGGTTTCACTCGTGATTAAAATGAACACAACAATACAATTAACTTAAAACCGACTAATCTTAAAACAAAAAAATAAAGTACTCGGACAAATGGAAACCGAAACTTATTTAAGGCAATAATATTGTGATTCATGATATAAAATTATTTGCAGTTAGAAAAAAAATCCAAAATTCTTTATGAAACTAGGAAGACGGAAATTAAATAACTGTACAGTCTAGTTCAGTCATCAGAAAAGTCTTAATGAAAGATTTTTATGAAATCAAAAATTCGGAAGAAACAGGAAATTTTAGAAGCGATATTTCTAAAGCAAGCTTATTTTCATAAAGCATTGAACGATTTGAAAAATGACAAAATTTCTTAATTATTTATTTATAATGGTTTTGCCTAAAGTGAACTGGATACTTTAAAAATAAGTTAAGAAATATTCTGTTCAAATCAGGCATGGTCCTAGAGCTGGCTTTTCAAAAATCAGGCAATACAAAAGCGATCATTTTCACAGAGAAAAAGGAGAGGCGGAGGTCAGGTGCAAATGAATATACAATATAAGCTGCACACTGTTCTTCTTTTCCCCTTGAATTTTACTGAACAAGAAGAATAATGAAAAATTTAAACAAGTTGTCTTTAAGTGCTCATTTCAATATCCTTCTACACTTATTATACATCCGTTCATAAAACAACCAAATCAATGTTGGTTAAAAAATTGTCGTGGTTTGTATGTCTGCTATTTTTAAATTGGTACTTAAAAAACTCTAATAACCTTGATGATAGATGTAAAAATCAAAGAAAAAATCTTCATTTTTTTCCTGAACGCAAGGCTCAAAACAAAATTTCAATGATTTTCATATATACGTTTGAAAAAGCGAACATATGAGATAAATTTTAGTGAATTATTGCTATAAATTTCGACTGATTGTAAAACTCTGATATTTTACAATTTTGCGGAAATATGTCACTTTTCACCAATAAGGCCGATAATTATTCTGTGGAATATTTTACTAAATCTTGATTTGGACATTTATTGTATTTTTTTGAATATCTGAAACCCAATTCTCGTTAAAAATTGCGGTTTTATATTTATCGATTTATTTCTTTAAAAAAAATCAACGTTCAACACACAACATTCTAATTTAGTAGAAAACAAGATTGTCAAAATCAGTTTCTGAAGTATAATGCTTCTGGAACCTCATTTGAATTGATTTGATTTTGAATTTAAAGTATTCATACAAAATTATCAATTTTAATATTACTGAAACGAATAAAATAGTTACAAATAAGTAACAAATTTTTCAAGATAGTGAAAACCCGTTTTTTTTCGTCAAGTAGGAACCTGCACCTAATTCCAGTAGTATTGATCAAAAACCATTAAAATATTTTCTGAATGATTAGGATTGTTTATTGCCTTGTTGATACAATAATAAATTTAACATCTTTTTTGAAGATTGAAAGATAACATTATGTATAACTATTGCTAACATCATAAAAAAAAGATTTAGTGGAATATTTCATACGGAAAGTTTTGATCTATTTCACAAATTTGTTAAAAACTGAAAAGCATTTTCACTTGTGCATTAAAAAATATTCAAGTTAGATTATGGTTCCAAATGTCTTCTTAACTCCCGTATTTTACAAAATGGAGAAACATTCTTACGGCATTTTTTTTCTTTCCCAGAAGTCATGGAAAATAATCACAATCTTCAAGAAAATTGATCGTTAAGTTAAAATCTTTTTCTCTTAATCTTTTTGATATTTTACACCTTTGCACTTTGGCACAAATTTTGTCAATGAATTTTTACTTTGTATTTTCAAAAGCTATACCGAAAAAAAAACTAATGGAAAAAAATACAAATTTGCTTTCAGTAACCCTAAACCAGTCAAAATCAATTTCCAAATTCTTTGCTCCGAAGATCTGTGATTTTTTTTTACTTTTGTAAAAATGGTTAATGAAGAACTTTGATTCTGGAGTTGAATTTAAATACCGATCGTTAAACACCAATTCCTTGAAATTGCAACAGGTTTTATAAATACTTTTTATTCCATTTTGTCTCTAAAAGCTCATAGAGAACGCAAAAGTTATAACACGCAATCTCTTCTTTCGTTTTATTGTTATTGATGATTTAAAAAAAATTCTTGAAAGAGAATCTGTAATGTGATTCAGAACCTCAATTCTTATTTTGCAATCCAATCTTGAAATCCTTGTAAACGCAAATGAAAATAGCACTGCTTTAGCTTTTCAAATGAGTAAAATAAGGCATCCGATATGACTTTGTAAACACAATGATATCAATAAACGCTGCTAGTGTGCTTCGATGAAATGTTAAAATTTGAAGTCGTTGCTTCTATGTATCTTTTAACATTTTTTTTCTATCAGAAAATACTTGAATTTTGTTACAGACTTGCATGGCTTTTTCTGGTGCTCCAGTTTTGCTTGATTTATAAAGAAAAAGCCAAAATATGTTAGCCTGGAAACGTTCAAGGAAAATATGGAAATGCTTTCTGTAGATTGGAGAAAACAGCAATGAATCGGATTTAACTGCTCATTCAGTTTTATGCAATTTGAAGTTACGATCACACTTCAAATGTAAGAGGCAAAGTGAAATAGCATAAATATGCTAAAGATTAAGAATAAGAACAAATTCAAAGAGCAGCCCAAAATACTGAAAAGACTTACAGTAGCTGTTTTACGACTATTAACAATTCGAAATAGCAAAAATAAAATTAACAAGCAGCTCAACAGTTAATACTGGTGAAAATCTATGACATTCAACCAGTCTGAAAAAAATACTCATTGGATTCCAATATATCGTAGTAGGTATTTTTGGAACTTTAACAAATCTTGCGCTAGGATTCAAAAAAATTAAATAAAAAACGAAAAATCCAATCATTCATACATTCACCAGAAAAATTTATATAAGAAAATCAATGCTATATACAATTGTCGTTTACCTTCAAAAACATAAAACCGTATACCCCTTACAAATTTTACAAACCATTTTCAAAAGACGGCTTTAAACTGAGATATTTAAAGTTAAATATATAACAAAGTTAACAAAAATGGTTTCAGATGGTCTGTAATCAAAAATTAGCCAATTGAATGCTGAATGGTCCTTTTTGGTAATTTTCACATATTGAAGAAAAAAAGTCGGTCCTCCAAACTCAAACAGCCGTAACTAGCAAATCCTGGGCCGAATTTCACCAAATAACTATTTTTGAGTTATTCACAGTGTCGAATTTGAATTATCTGGTTATTAATCTTCTGTACACTTTAGAAATTTGGGCCATGTAATAAAATGTAAAGGCAACATTATTTGGAATTTTTTTTTCACAAATGTGTCCACCTGCGCCTAAATTTACACAAGCAAATTGTTATGAATTTTTGAAGTTTCAAATTCTTCATTTCAGGAAGATAACAAATTTGAAAAAAAAATGAAAAAGGTTGTACGACTGAAATAGTTTAAACATTTTTTGACATACAATGCATCGCTTTCAGTAAATTTTCCATATGAGCGAACAATTTTATTAGTAGGCACTTCAGAAGCGTAGGACTTCCACTGGCAGTCTCACTTTCTCATCTTTCTTTTAAACATGTTTGCTACTATTTTATGTTTACAAAATCCTATTATGTTTTTGTTTCCAAAAGTAAAGAAATAACAACAGATATGTTTGACATTGAAATAGCGAAATCATTTTTTTCTCAATTTGACATCCTTTGGTTTTGTATATCGTTCATGTTAAAAATGATTAAAAAGAACCAAAAAATATTTTTAATATCAAGGGTTAAAATTTGTTTGCGATTACTTTAAATAATCTTGTTGTACAGATTGCATCCAAAAACCCCATTTTTTAACTGTGTTTTATATTGCGAAACTTACTGGACGATTTGAGAAGATACATTCAAATTTCTGAATATCACAAAATAAAATTATTCAAAAATTAGAATTTAACATACTGAAAATCAGCTCAAATCGAACGAGCTTGGCTTTTGAAAACTAATAAAAGTTTCGTTGTCCACTCGCACACAACATAAGTTTTTCTGGTTTGGAAATATTTCTACTAATATGTTTTAATTAGAAAAGGTAATGCGGAGCATGTTCGACAAAAACACATATAAAATTATGAAAAAAAACTCATAATATTATTCACAGTTTTCAAACATCTTAAACAGAAAGGTTGTCCGAATTTTTTCAGCACGTATACCAGCTGGACAAATCCGGGCAATTTCATTAAAAAACCTGATAGAAGTCTGGCGACCCAAAATCCGGGCAAAATCCGGATGAATTTTATCAAAACCTAGAGATTATTCAACAAAAATCAAGAAAAAAACTTGAAAAAAAAATTGTTTCATCAAAACTCATCGACAGATTTTCAAACGTATTCTAGCCTTTCATAAAACCTTTCATGATTATTTTTATAAAACTTATATAAAAAATTTCGTTCTGGAGTCATAAGTAAACAATTTTACAACACAATTTTGTTTTCAATAAAACTTTACAAAATCTGGTTATTTTTCAATGAAATCGGGGCAACCGGCCGGGCCGAACTATTCCCAAATTTTTTATTTAATATTCGGCAAACCCAGATAAAACCGGGCAATCTGGCAACTTTAATATACAGCAAATGTTCATATTGTTTTAAAATACATTTTTAAATGTATGAAAGTTCACTATTACGAATTTTTGTGTAATTTAAGTTTTTTTTTCATATTCGTGGGAAAACCATATATTCAGAATCATAATCAAAACATTCAAATAAATCTTTGATTTGAGACTTGGAAAAATAATCTTACCTACACACATATAAAAAGTGAAATAAAAATAAGAACTTCTTATAGAGTATCAAAATCGAAATTTTGTTTTCCTGAAGAGATTTCAAAATAATGAATTAGATTCTGAATCGAAGTAATGTTTCTTATGCAACAATTTCTCTCACTCTTAGTATATCATCATCAAAAGTTAGTTATAAAATTTGAAAGAATAACGTAAATTAAATTATAAATTACTATTTAAATTTTAAAACCAATGGAAATAATTTCTTTTTTCAAATCCATCCAAATGCAGCTACAAAACAGCTAATTCTTCTCTAGACTTCTAAATTCAAGTAAGAGCATTGAAACACAGGAAATTCCAGCAACTTAAGAGGATTGTGTGAGTATTTTAACTATTGCGGTTATTAAGAGTTTTAAGCGCTTAGACGGGATAATAAGTATTTAATTATGCTATTTTAAAATGAAGGAACTAAAGCTACACATGTTCACGAAGAGAACAAGGGTAATTCATTAACACTTTTCCGATATGCAAGAAGCGTGAGAGCTAATTTTTTCTCTGAATTTTAAATTAAAAATTAGTTTTTTATATGCTTTTTTACGGTATACCTTTTGAAATAGAGCACTTTTTTTGGTAAAAGTATAAATTATTACAAAGGTTTGGAAAATAAAGGCTTTAACGTAATGATCAATTCTCCCGGAACCTTGAATAAATTTGTTATTTTTGCCCGTTACGGGAATTGTGAACTCATTTCAATCCAAAATAAATCTTGTTTATCATTTGAGCTAAAGCTTAAACGTTTTGCTCTTCAACAAAGTTTTAAAATAGATTTAAATTTTCAGTAACTATCAAAAATTTAAGTGTACAAAATTCCCATCTGTAATATCAGAAATCTTTTTAATTTTCTTGAAATTGCAAAAAAACCATAATTAAAAAGCATAAAAAAGGTTTCATTTGGCTTCATCCATCAAGATATAGCGGTTTATACAAAAATACGAAATAAGATTGGCTGGGATAATAATATAAATAACTTGAAAAATTTATTCTATTCAAGATCAGATCATCCATAGCAAATCAAACAACTTCGGGACCGGCAAATGTGTGCTTTCATATAACCTGGTTTTTCCCATTTCATTTTTTTTCCTAAAATTTTGCCAAAAAGCTCTAGTTTTATGGCAGAAGTGATGGAACATATTCGCGGAAAATGCGATTTTTTTTTCATCAAAATAAAGCTTTCAAATTTGTAAGCGCTGGCACGTGCCTGCTAAATGAAGCGACTCTAGTTCATAAATGGCGACCGTTAAAAATTTAAGCTCGTCACCTGTTCAATATTTAGCAAATTTTCATAAATAAGGAGTGTATTCGAAAAAAATTGCTACACTTTGCTCTGTGAATAATTTTTGAATGCATGGATGGAATTTGATAAAATTTTCAGTAAGCTAATTAGTAATACTATGTGTACGTGTGCAAAATGTCGTGACAATTCGTCAAGTGATTTTTGAGATAGCGTTAAATACAGACATTAATTGACAAATTTTTTTGGGCAGTGTCGAAAAAAGTTCAGAAAAGTCCCAGTGGGAGATCCAAAGATAGCTGGAAATCAACTATTTGACCAAAATTAATGAAGTTAATTGTTCAAGGAGTTCTAGAAGATCTAACAGTAAGTTAAAATTTGAATAAAGCGGATATCATTGATTGCATAATGTTAAGGAATGTGAAGGGTTTTATCAGGCGCAATCCAAAACTTTCGATGGGTGAAGTGATAGGAAAGGTAAAGTTATTAGACTGGCTCATGTAGTTGACTAATAAACAGGGTTGACTTCATTTCTAGAAGGTAGAAAAGCTGCCTACCGCTGAAATAAACAAAATACGGTGGTCAAATCGTGCGCAAAATATTTAAACCGCTAGTGGGGAGAAATTCTGAAAAAATCATAATGGACAGCAAAACGAACTCCTAAGCGGGTACCTGGCAGGATTCCAGCCAGAAACTTTTCGTTGACAAGTCTCGTCATTATTTTCTGGAGTTAAAATGTACTCACAAAACAAAGGTTGATTTTTTTTAATACACTCATTATACGTGAATCTAGGATAACTTAAAACAGTTGATTATTATTTTTTTAATTTTTTTTTATTTAAATAAAGAGCATTGAAGCATTTCTCCGTTTTATAATTCAAACAGACTGACTTCATTTGTATTGATTAGTTTTTAATCGAAAATTCGCAACACAAAGCCTAGATTCTATCACCATATTCTACTTTTATTATAAAAGAAGCAGTTTCATCTCTACCAGGTCAAGTTAAAGTCCCGGCAAAAGCGGCCCGCCCACACACGCTTTTGTGTCGGCGGACCCGAAATCCAATAAAATAAAATGAAGGAAGGGTTCATTTCCGATCGGCATCGATTATGTCGTCCCTCTTCTACTTCCTGATCTGATCTGGATGTCGCCTGCATGCATGCTGCTGGTTGGCTAAAAGTGGGCTACTTTTACTGGTGCCAAATAGAATTCTCCTCCATCAGTTTAACAATTGGATGGCACTAGGAAGAGGACGGATGGAGAATATTTATAGATTGCAGGAAGAAATAAATATCGAGGGGATGGCATCTATGAATTAAAGATGACGTTTGGTAATTGGAATTTCTTTTAGGGAAAATTCACTTCACCTAGAATGAAAATGTTCTTTCTATATGTTCGATTCATTTAATTATATTTAAGTACTAACACAAGGATAAGATATACCTCAATTTATTTGGCTCCTCTGGATTGGCATCAATAATTTGTTTTAAGCTAACAATTGTCCCAAAGAGTATAAGTTAAGTATCAACCCTGTAGTTTATGATTTGATTTTATTTCGTTTTATTTTTCATTCTTTTTATATGTTGCAATGCACCACCGCTAATTGTACACACCACAACACCAAAACCACAACAAACCCGGTACGAAAATGCACACCAAAAACCCCAACTATAAACAAACAAAAAACAACCCAATTATACGAAAAAAAAAACAACATCAGGAGCTAGACGACTCGAGCAGTCCGATTTACGACGAAGATGAACTCCTGGCAGACGATGACCGGAGCGATATTTTCTCCGACAACATTCTGGTAAGTATGTTAGAGTTTGGTGAAAAACCGAAGGAAAAAAAAGCCGAGAAACAATATGCCCAGAACATAAAAAAACAATACTCAAATGCATTTCTATATAGCATCAACACAAAAACACGAATAAATGAAATTTGTCAAAAGAAAAAAAGTCACAAAAAACTGAAGAGATATTTTGTTTGTGTGTTTATGTTCCTCGACAATCTTCTCTTTGTTACGCAGCACGCTTCACAATTGCACACACCATTTTTTTGTATTCTTTTTCTGTTCATGTACATGTACGTATGTGTATGTGTGAAACCACAATCTTTTGTTGACATTTTAATCTCTGTTGTTTGGTTCCTTCAACCATTCATTTAGCCCGAGCGAGCGAAAACATCCTGAAGGAAGCCGGGCGGATGAGTTTTGATAAAAGTTTAATTTCAATTATCTACTGACACATACACGAACAAAAAAAGGAACCAAAATGTATAAACTGTATGAAGATACCTACTGATGCTGCTGTTGGGGAAATGAGGAGATAAAAATGATGGTTGGAAGTTTTTGGGATTAAGAAGCATTTCCCAAAAAAATGATTACCGTTTTTTTTTCGATGTTTAAAAAGTTTACCAAATTTACAAAACTTCTCACTTTAACACAGACCAAAATAATAAAAAAAAAGATTTTTTTTCAAGTTCAAGAAAATTTTCGAGTCTGACGGGATTTGAAACCACACATTCGACTTATGAACTACTGCTTAACCGAATGAACTAATTCTCAATATCAACTTATCTTGTTTATATAAAAAATAATTCTCTTGATAACTATAGTTTTATAAAGGTCATTTTGAATTTCAAACTGTCATTTATAAATTATCTGACATTTCCAAATTATCGTTTTACCAAAGAAGCTTCAACACGAATGTCGGTCCTCCAACGATGATATCTTCCTAGCCCAAGGAATGTTAGAAGTCAGAACGTTAATTGAATAACGACATATCCTTTTCCGTGACTGGCTGCTACCGTGGACCCCGTCCTGACTTCCTTGTCAGGCTAGAAATACGCCTTATCATCCATCATTCACTGTCGCGGAACGCCTAAAGGGGGCTGTTATGGCAAGGTGGATTTACTGTACATATCTATGAGGGTATAGGTTTATGTGCGTGTCATTTTTGTGCTGTTGATGGACCTTTCCGTGGATGTTCTGCGAAGCTTGGACGTGATGTGTAATATTGGATGTGTAAAAAGATAAATGTTGGCTTCCCGGATACGAAGATTGTCTAAACATTATGCATTTGAAAAATCAACTATACTTAACAATTCTCATACTAGTTAGTACAAACAAATAAAGAGCAAGATATTTTGATTCGGCTTTGCGTTGAGCTTGCATTGTCAGTTCAAATCTGAATGAAAAATTCAGTTTCTATCAAAACCAACCACAATATATGGAAAAAAAGTAATACGAAATGCGTCAAAGGTCTTGGTGTATTCAATTTACACTTTCAATGATAGCGCAAGAAATAAATATTTCAGTTGAACAAGGATTTTCAAAGAAGTTAAAGAACCGAATATATATTAGTATGAAATCTTCCTGAAGACTTTTTTATACTTTCAAAGTTTTGGAGTGTATTTTATCGAAAGTATTAATTATTATAGCCTAGGCGATAACAGTGTTTTTAAGTAGGTATAATATTATAACTTAAAACGTTCCTTCAAAAAAAGAAGAGAATTTATATTGTTTTCCAGAGCAAAACTCTAAAAGTGTTTCAGTTTTCATGTTGGCCACAGAACCGGCCACATTTAGTCCCAAAACCAGGAAAGTTAAAAAAAGAAAAGCGAAGTTCAGATTTGGTTCCAAGATCAGGGATTTAACAAAAAATTCAAAATTCAGAATCATAATCAAGTCGGAATTTAAGCAGTTCAAAACATGTGTAAGAGAATATCATAAATTTCGAAATTTATTAACTACTCTGGTCTCTCTTCAATTATCTCCTAATAAAAAAAACTCACTAAGTTTCGCGGAACCTAGAGTTCAACACAGCCTCGAAGAATAAGATGAGAAATTTAGAATGTTTCTTAACATTTGTTTGTTTAAAAAAACCAACACGGGGTCCAATTAATTTCTTTTAAGTTGTGCTTTCAAAATAAGCTTTCAATTACTGGTTATAATTTACCCGAAAATATTCTAAAAAATTTCTTAACACACTTTTTTAAGCTTGAATATATGTTAAGATTTCTTTGAAAATTTCGAATAAACTGATTTCTAACCTGATTCGTGACAAGAACTGAAATAAAATTTAGAAAATTCCAAGGAAAATTCACTCAAAATAGTCATTTAAATTTCTATCGACACTGTAAAGAATGTTTAAGAGTTTTTTTTATTAGGGTGTGTTTACGTCAGTAGAAAACACTATGTAAATTCTTTGAAAATGGTCAAATGATTCAACATTGCATGATACTTACCTCAATATCATATTTGTGTTTTTAAAGAAAAATTTAAGAATAAATACTTGAATTTGAAGTTAAAAAACCCATGGCAACAAAAAAAAATATTGCAAAAAAATAAATTATTTTTACATATTTCTGTTCGATAGCTCATGGCAGCAAAATTAACGATTATCCGTTGGCCGGAGTGTTGAGAGCTGATTTTGACTAATTTAAGGTCGACAAATACGTAGTTTGATTTTTTTATTAGTCAGCTCTAGTTTTTGAGATTCAAGTGTTAACTTGAGAAGTTTTATCGGAACATTTTAGAACATTTCTAAGATACTCAAATCGAAGGTTTCGAATCAATGATAAACTTTATCGAAGACCTTGAGTAGTTGAAACTTCATTGTTTCTCAACATTGTTTCTTTGAAACTAGACTAGCCAGGTAATATTTTAATCCTCTATCAAATGGAGGGTAATAAAGAGATTCGAAATCTTTTTTTTTGTTTTTTTTATAGAGGTGGCTAGCGAAGTAGATAATGTGCAACTCGAGACCCCATACACCCAACCTTCGGGTAGTGGTCATATCACCTCTTGTCTGCAACTCCGATTCTCTACCTCCCCGTGGTGCTAGCTGGGGTGCGAGTAACCTTAGCGGAGATCGGAAACCCAACCCCGGTGGATGCTTTGGTCGCATGCAGACTGAGTCAGGGGGCTTTGTACGCGTCTGTTCTCCATGTTAGGGGCGGCGTGCGGAGTGCAACAACGTCCTGGTGGTGTTCGGGACCCAAAACAGCAACATCACGACGGTCCTCCTGCGAGATAGTGGGGTTAGCTGCGGGCCCTGCGAGCCTGTGACTACAAAAAACATAAACAACGAACAACGAACAACAAATTTCGGATGGAAATCGGCAAAGACCCACGCGACGAAAAGGGACTAGCGATTGGAAACTTGGAACATGGAACTGTCGATCTCTAAATTTTGTGGGCAGTACCCACGTGCTCTCCAACGAATTGAAGAGCCGCAAATTCGACATCGTAGCGCTGCAGGAGGTATGCTGGAAGGGCTCCACGGTACGAACGTATCCAGATGGTCGTGCCATCTACCAGAGCTGCGGCAACACACACGAGCTTGGAACAGCTTTTATAGTGATGGGAAAGATGCAAAAGCGCGTGATCGGGTGGTGGCCGATCAACTCACGAATGTGCCGGTTGAGAATCAAGGGCCGGTTCTTCAACATCAGCATCATCAACGTGCACAGCCCTCACCTCGGAAGTACCGGTGACGACAAAGACGAATTCTACGCGCAGCTGGAGCGTGAATACGACCGTTGCCCAAAACATGATATCAAGATCGTCATCGGGGAAGAATTCAAACCGACAATTGGAAGGTTCAGTGCGCACCAGCTGACCAACGAAAACGGCCTCAGACTTATTGATTTCGCCGCCTCCAAACGAATGGCCGTACGTAGTACCTTTTTTCAGCACCGCCTCCCACACAAGTACACCAGGAGATCACCGTACCAAACTCAATCACAGATCGACCACGTTTTGATCGACAGCCGGCACTTCTCGGACAACATCGACGTCAGATCCTGTCGGGGCGCCAACATCGAGTCGGACCATTATCTGGTGATGGTGAAGATGCGCCCAAAACTCTCCGTAGTGAACAACACGCGAAACCGGCGCCCGCCTCGGTTAAATATCGCGCGACTGAAGCAACCTGAGGTCGCGGCAAACTACGCGCAATCGGTCGAAGCAGCGCTGCCGGCAGAGGGCGAGCTTGACGAAGCCCCTCTCGAGGACTGTTGGGATACCATCAAAACAGCCATCAACAGTGCTGCGGAGAACGTCATCGGTTATGTGGAGCGATCTCGACGGAACGACTGGTTCGACGAGGAGTGTAGGAGGGTGATGGACGAAGAAAATGCCGCGCGGGCGGCAGTAGTGCAAAGAGGCACCCGTCGAAATGTGGAAAATCACCGACAGCGGAAGAGGCAGCGAGTCCGACTTTTCCAGGAGAAAAAGCGCCGCCTGGAGGAGGAGGAGCTCGAGGAGCTGGAGCAGCTGCATCGTTCCCAAGAAACACGAAAGTTCTATCAGAAACTCAACGCATCCCGCAAAGGCTTCGTGCCGCAAGCCGAAATGTGCCGGCATAAGGACGGGGGTATCCTGACGGAAAATCGTGAGGTGATGAAAAGGTGGAAGCAGCACTTCGATGAACACCTGAACGGCGCACATGCAGGAGATCAAGACGGTGGGGGAAGGTACATCGCCGGCGTAGCCAACGACGAAGACGAGCCACTCCCAACGATGAGTGAAGTTAAGGAAGCCATTCGCCAGCTGAATAGAAACAAGTCGGCTGGGAAGGATGGCATCGCAGCTGAACTCATCAAAATGGGCCCGGACAGGTTGGCCGATTGCCTACACCGGTTGATAATCCGGATCTGGGACATAGAACAGCTACCGGAGGAGTGGAAGGAGGGGGTAATATGCCCCATCTACAAGAAGGGCGACAAATTGGACTGTGAGAACTACCGAGCGATCACTGTCCTCAATGCCGCCTACAAAGTGTTGTCCCGAATCCTACTCCGCCGCCTAACGCCACAAGCAAACAGATTCGTGGGAAGTCATCAGGCCGGCTTCATGGAGGGACGGTCTACGACGGACCAGATATTCACATTACGGCAAATCCTCCAAAAATGCCGTGAACACCAAGTCCCTACGCACCATCTATTCATCGACTTCAAAGCCGCATACGACACGATCGACCATAACGAGCTATGGAAAATCATGGACGAGAACGGCTTTTCCGGGAAGCTGGTCAGACTGATCAAGGCGACGATGGATGGAACGCAGTGCTGTGTGCGGATTTCGGGTGAATTGTCGAGTTCATTCGAATCGCGCAGGGGGCTTCGACAAGGTGATGGTCTATCCTGCATGATGTTCAACGTGGCCCTAGAAGGTGTTATTCGACGAGCGGTGGACGAAATGCGGGGCACGATTTTCAACAGATCCAGTCAACTTATCTGCTTTGCCGATGACATTGATATAGTCGGCAGATCATCTGCGGCGGTGGAGGAGATCTACCGCAAACTGAAACGCGAAGCAGGAAGGATTGGGTTAATGATTAATACGTCCAAGACGAAGTACATGCTGGCCTGCGGATCCGAGACCGACCGAACCCGCTTGTCCAGTAATAACAAGGTCACGATCGACGGCGACGAGCTGGAGATAGTCGAAGACTTTGTCTATCTCGGCTCACTGGTGACCGCAGACAATGACACCAGCCGTGAGATCCGGAGGCGAATTATCAGCGGAAGTCGTGCCTACTATGGACTCCACAAGCAACTGCGGTCGAGAAGACTTAGCCCTCGCACGAAGTGTAACCTGCATATGACGCTCATTAGACCGGTTGTTCTCTACGGGCACGAGACTTGGATATTGCTCGAGGAGGACCTGCGTACACTCGGATTATTCGAGCGACGAGTGTTAAGAACCATCTTTGGCGGCGTACAGGAGAACGGAGTGTGGAGGCGAAGGATGAACCACGAGCTCGCGCGCCTCTACGGCGAACCCAGTATCCAGAAGGTGGTGAAAGCTGGCCGGATACTCTGGGCGGGACATGTTGCGAGAATGCCGGACGACTGCCCTGCAAAACAGGTGTTCGCTACGAATCCGGTAGGAACAAGACGAGCGGGGGCGCAACGAGCGAGGTGGTTAGACCAAGTGGAGCGTGATCTGGCGAACGTGGGGTGCCCGAGAAATTGGAGAACGGTTGCTATGAACCGAGTGAATTTTAGGAATTATGTTCGTCAAGTTATGTCGTAAGACGGAATACTATGTAAATAAAAATAATTTTTATAGAGGGTTGTTGGCTTATAAGTTATTAATGATACATTTCACTCAACACTTAGTAATTTTTAAAATTTAAACCCAATATCTCCACTGCCAACTAGAAATTTACTGAATCTGACAAATGATTCGAATTCAGTATGGCAATATTAGTTTTTAAACAAAGTTTTTACAGATTCGAAAACGTACATATCTTAATTTTATTGTAATCTGTAATTTGTAACTTGGCATATAGTTTCAGAAAATTTGTCTCTTTGTTTTTTTAAATATTATTTGTCTACTTTTCATCTTAGTTTTTGGACCAATTCTTAAAGTTCTTAAAGTTATAGCTTAGATAAGTATGTGTTTGCAGAAATTTATAAGATTGGTTTTCCTGATACATGGATGTTTATAAATAAAAACATTAAAAAATATATAATAGCTTTGTCATTAACCGGAACAGTTATTTTTCATAGTTTGACCCCAAGAAACTGACTCAAAATAAAAATATGTGTTGAACGATTAACATTTTCTTTTTCACTGAAATCAAATTCTTTTTTTCTGCATAACAAAGCTAAACCTCTTCTGAATGAGTTATGAAAAAGTTGAACTTTTTTTTTTGATAGACATATGTTTTTTTATCAGTAAACATGAAAATTAATCCATCGGGCTTGCCAAGTTTATAAGCAAACTAGCTGATCCCATACGAACTCCGTTTCGCTTTCAACTTGGAATATGTCATGAACAGTTTGCATGAAAGTCAATTGCCAAGCATTTTCCAGATGCACTTTTGAATTCATTGTTAAGTAATAATTGCAAAAATATTGGACGATCATTATGTCTGTCGTCTGCTACTAAATTTGAAATCAGGAATCAATTGACCGTTCCAAAAAAACCCGTGTATAAATTTCGACTCAATCGTTGCATAACAACGCAATTATTGCCAAAAAGCTAAACCCCTCTTATACAATATTTGATATCTGAAATCGATTACCCTTCCCTCAAAACTCCCGTGTGCCAATTTTCAAAGCAATCCATTGCATAATAACGTCAATATTGCTAAAAACAATGAACAATTAATCTATATGGACGACCCCTTTCGTCGACCCCTGGCAATATATTTGACATCTGAAATCGATTGCCTGTCCCTGAAAACTACCGTGTGCAAATTTTCATCCCAATCCGATGTATAATATCAACGATATAGCAAAAATATTGAAAGGTTAATATGGACGACTCCCTTTGCCAACCCTGTACACTGAATTTAATACCTGAAATCCATTGCTCGTCTCTCAAAACTCTCGTATACCAATTTTCATCTGAATCCGATGTATAATAACGACATTATCGCATCAACAGTGAGTAGTTAATATGGACGACCCCTTTGGCCGACCCCTGATTTTAGTTTGGATAAGTGAAATCAGTTGTTTGTCCCTAATAACTTCTACGTGTAAATTTTCATCCCAATTCGATGTATAAAAACGTCAATATCACTAAAATACTGAAAATTAAATATGGACGACCCCTTTCGCCGGCCCCTTACACTGAATTTAATACCTCAAATCGATTGCACGTCACTCAAAACGATCGTGTACCAATTTTCATCTGAAAACTATGTATAATAACGTCAATATCGCAAAAACAGCGAACAGTTAATATAGACGACCCCTTTGGACGATTCCGTACACAAAATTTGACATCTGAAATCGATTTTTCGTCTTTCAAAACACTCATGTGCAAATTTTCAACACGATCCGACAAAAAATAACGCCAATATCGCGAAAACATTATTTGTCTTGTATGGACGACCCCCTTCAGAAGGGGTCATCCGAAAATCTAAAAACATTTTTCATCCTTGCTGGTCCCAATGAGCATCCATGCCAAATTTTAGACCTCTAGCTCTTAAGACGACTGAGTCTATAGAGGACAAACAAACAAACAAACATACAGAAATTGCTTTTTATATATAGGGGAGAATGAGGATACTTGATCCCTGGGGATACTTGATTCCTTAGCTATATCTCGAGACTGGAATGTCTTACAAAGATCAAATGTTCTAGAAAAATGTGCCAAAATGAGCAAAATAACAATGCTTGCAGTTTAAATTTGTTTAACAAAATAATTGTTTGAAAAATTGAACTTTGTTTGAAAAATTTCACAAAATGTAACTTGAAGATCTTTTTTCATCACTTTAAAATGTTCCTTACATGGGAAAATTATGAAAAAAATATTTGTTCCAATGTATCAATCGTTCGAGCGTAAAATGAACTTCATAATGCCATATTTTCAAAGCAATGGAAAACTCTCAACTTTTTTCAGAAAAAGTTTTCTAAAATGTTGATTATGGGTACAATCGATCCCCTAGAATTGGGTACAATTGATCCCCCTTCCAAACGGCATATTCTTGTTCTGAATTGATCGTTATGATTGCTGATTACGAAATTACTAATATTTATCCAAAAACTAATATTTATCAAATAATTGTCTAAAGAAAAGAGCAAAAATAATTATTTTTTTCTAAATTATAAAAAATTGCGCCTTTAAGTATGCAATGTTGTTAGCGTTGAGACAAAGTTATAGAATTTTCTTCTTATGTCTGCTATAAATTGTGAAATGAGAACAAACATGACCGAAATAGTCAATTAACATTCTATCTTGGGGTTTTGTTTGATTTTTATACAAGGATTAGGGCTTCCTGAATAAAAGATCAAGTCTCCTTCAATAGGGGATCAAGTCTCCCCTAACTTCAGAAAAATCGCATTTTTTTTACTCCCACGAAAATGCTTCTAGCTCTTCAACGGGTTCAAGTATCGTTCTAATTTTTGGAGCATAGAAACTTGAAGTTACAAGCTGTCAGAAAATGTCAAAGACGGCGAGTTGCTAAATTTTTCCAAAAAGATATGGTGAAAATAAGAAAAGGGGATCAAGTATCCCCACTCTCCCCTATAGATTCGGAAAATCCCTTTGGAAATCCAATAATTGACCTACAAGAAGTGCATCTTCACAAATAATTACATATTAACGACCATGCCAAATGACGGAAAATTTCTTATGAAGTAGTTCGTGAACTGTACTTTTGCAGGCAAAAAAAAAACAGTACTCATCAGAAAGTATAACTTTTGGATAATGTTTTCAGTATCTAAAAGTTAACTTTTTAGCACTGAATTGCATAACAAACAATAATAATAACGTTCAAATATTTCATTTGCTTTTCCTCAATTATTGGCTTTCTCAATTCTTTACTGAATTCTAAAGAAAATCTTTTTAATACTAAGCTAATCCAGAAGACAAGTTGGGTCAAGTGAGGTTATTATGAACAAAGGTCATTCTTTTTTGTTCTTGTATCTGTTCATAAATACCCAGGTGAATATGGGGTAGTAATGAGACTGTTATGATTCTTGTAACGTAAAATTTTCTAGTGTAGTCAATATTTCTAGAGGAATGTAATCACTTCGTCTAAAAACTATTTGTGGTCTTCCAAAATTTACCCTTATTTATTCATGGGGAGTTTTTGAATTCACAAACGAACAAAAAATCTTGTCCTTCAATCTCATGTTCTCAGATTTTAGAAACTGATAAAGTTATGAATTACGGTTTTATTTGCAGAACCTTGGTGGTTATTGGTATGTTAAACATTAAAAATAAGTTTAGATAATCAAACAATGCCTAAAAACAAGCTCTATGAAAAACATGGGCAATTATAAACAATCCTCGTTTTTATGATAGTCCCTTAGGCCCATTTGGGTCCTTTCTCCACCCCATATGCTTCTTTTGAAGTGGAAGGGAATTTTTTTCCTTAGGATAATTTTATTTTACTTTGAATTTTCTTTTTCTGTACGATTATTTTCATCTTACTCCCGCGTAGGTCCTTCATCGTACAATTTAACATTTGATTGTACGTCAGATTTCATAACTTTCATCGTATGATCCTTGTCAGGATTGGTCATATTTTCAAACAGTCTTCTTGATTTATTGTATTGCCATTTTCTTGAAAGTGTTTATGGTCACACTATTTTTATGCTTGTCGATAGATTGTTGAATATTTCCAATCCGTTGGATTGGAAGATGAGCGATTGCTCATCTCTTTTTAATATTCAGCAGTCTGAAGTTTTGTGCTCTTTTAGTGTTGTATCTGTTAATGTCCATTCCGTATTGCAGGCCATCCATTAAATGATATGGTTACATTCCATTTTTTAATATTTATAAAAATTAAACTGATATATGAAATTCTTTATTTCACTGACAACCATTGAAGAATATCGAGCATTAATTAATTATTAAAACACTGAGAGTGTATCGATTGCATCAAATCACTACTCGCATAATTTTATTTTGTAATCTTTGCACTCGATTAGTTTGTGTGTCAGATGCGTGAAACAATTTTGAAGCGCAATAATCAAAATGTGACATGATCACAGATTTAACATAGAGCAGTTTTTAAGTTGAAACCTCTTACAATTTTTGAGAAAACGATTTTATTATAAAAGTAGTCCAAAAAGCAGATCTCTAAGCCCGGGCGGTTAAATGCGCATAGTTTTGTTGTCCATGATGAACGTAAAGGAATCGCCCAACGCAAGCGTACAAGTTGAGCTCCTTCGGTCAACTGCTGAACCTTCCATCAAAACATCTAAGCAAAAATAGAAAAAATTTAAATCCTGAGGATAAGTTATTATCGAAAGATTAAAAATTTTGCCCCGCGAATTTTGAACAAAAACTTTTTCTAGGCCCTACGGGCGAATGAATGCGTTGGATAGGGGAGAGTCTCCTGTATGATGTGGCAAATTTTCAGAGATGCCGATATTTTTTTTTTTAATCCAAAACAGACACCGTAATGGGCATTCGAAACACGTCTCTTATCGCAATAGCATATCATTTATTTTTTTTCTGAAAGCTCTAATTTGTTGATTTTATATCTTCAACAAGAAAGAAAACCCATCAACATTTTTGTTTAGAGTTTCTGTACGGATGAATTTAAAAATTCGATATACGTTTTTTTTAACAAAATGGTCCAAAACCCTTTTATTTTTAATTATTTAGTAACACTTCCCCCTATTTCATTTTTAAGAAGATTTGTTAAAAAAAATCCAATGGTTTTTTAAGAATTTCATTTTTATCGGTAGATAACGCTTAAATTCGTCACTAAGAAATTAATTTAAGCTAAAGTACCTCGATAGATACAGAAATTGTACGAAATAAAGAAAAACTGAGAACAATTTCAACTTATTTTGATCAGCCATATATAACTTTCAAACATTGTATAATTTATTCGATTTACATGAAAGACCAGATATCTCATTTAGAGCACAAAACTAACCTACTTAGTATACTTTTCATCGTTAATCTAAGATGGCAACATCTCATCCTTTATAAGCTATTTGGTACATAATAGCTGCGTTCTAGCCAAGAGTGACTCCAGAGAGTAACGAGTTTTAGTATTTTTATAATGAGTACATTCATTTCAGAGAATTTCATAAACTTTCAGAATAGAAATATTTTGAGCAAAACTTTAAGTATCTTATTCTTGTGTCCACAGTTCAATTTATTTTATAAGTAAGAGAATGGAATGCTTTAACCATCCTGAACTATTGTCAAAAAACAATTAAATCAATCAATTTCGACATAATTCGTTTTGAAAATTGTTGATATTAACTTTATTAAAAGTTATTTTTGTTTGCGGCCTTATCGGTGAAAAAGGATGTTTTTTAGTTAGATCATCTTAAGATTATAAATTTTATAGACGGATAGGAAATACGAAGAAATTATTGATAGTGAAAATGAGCAGGTGAAATTTATTAGAAGCATTATCATCACATACTAAATGATGATGATGATGAATGCTTCTTATAAATTCTACCCCCTCGTTTTCACCATCATTCATTAGTTCTAACTTTCAAGACGTCTAAAAAATTTCATAATTTTAAGATAAACTTACTAAAATGGGCATTATTTTTAACCAATTGGGGCGATAAATCAACAAACAAACGTTGATATTAACGATTTTGGATGTCTTCCTCCGCATTATGGATTAAAGGAAACTCGATAAGTTTCATGGAATTAAAAGAAAATAATTCTCAAATGTAATTGAATTTTATTGCTCAGCGCTTAAAATCCAATCCAAAATATAAACTGTTCAATCGGAGTTGGTAGTTGAAACACTGCGATAATGGCCTTTGACAAACGTTTAGAAAATTGAGATTTTTCATTTTTCAATTTCGAGCTCAATGTTGGAGTAAAAATAACACTCCATAAAATAGAAAAGAGACACTAAAAATGGCCATAAAAATATTTGAATTTGTACACTGAAATTAAAATCAATAAACGATCTTTGGACATAAATTCGAAAATGTGGATTCAATCGTGAAAGCATATTTATTCGAAAATAGGAAAGAGTTATTCAAGTTTTAAAGTAATAAATTAGAAATTTACAACGTACACTTTTTAACAAAGTGATGGAAAATCTTAAAAGTTGATTTTCAATTTAAAAATATTCAAAAATTTGAACATAATTTTAATTGATCCTGAATAATAAGGTGCAAAGTGCATATTTGCTTTTGAGTTGACAAAAGTTAAAAAAGATTGCTCTCAGTCATATTTTCAATTTTATTTTCGTCTTGCTAGAAGCTACTAATAGTTCCTTAAAATGGGTTTTTTCAACAAACATCACTCGTTTTGCTGAAGTCGTAATGAAATTTATTTGTTTGGTATGATTTCAGAGAGATTTAGAGTTCATATTTAAAAACTAAAACTGTTATTTAATAACCATAATTTCATGAGAATAATGGATTTGGATATTAAAAAAATGATTCCCTATTCAATCACATTCATTTATAATCGGCAGGGATATATTTATTTTGAAGAGACCTATAGGGTGACCAATTTGAGTACCAAATCATAAAATTTCAACATTTTGAGAACCAACTGCTTTACGTTTTTCGTTACTCTGCACATAAATACTCTAAAACTTTTAATTCATTTAACAAATAAAATTAAAAGAAATAATAAAGAAGCACTCAAGAACATGGAATGGCCCTTTTTGATCCATTTTATGTTGAAATAAGCCATGACGTACTCCGCAAATCTCTCATTGTGTGTTTTTCGTGGTACTGAATGTGATTAAAGGTCACAAAAATTTAATTTTTGTAATTTTTCATTGTTTTTGGTATTTTTGCTGAATAAATCATTATTTAGCACAGATTTATTTAGCATAGATATTATCTGATTTTCTGTAAAAAATCAATGGTTTTCAAGACAAAAGTCACTAATTTTACAGTTTTCCTTAAATTTCCAACTACGGTGTCTGATACAGGAAACTAAAAACTATTGTAACTTTGAATGAATCTTTTAATCAGCTGAAATTTAGCTGACATAGTAAAATTTCAATGTTGAGATCGGCATTGTTCACTAGATTTTTTTTCCCTCAATTTAAAGTATTTTTTTTTTTAATTTTTAGTTCCATGTGTTTAATTCAATTTCTGCACACATTGGGAAAAATCCGGTCTGGCACGGTTTCCCAGATTTCATTGAAAAAAAACCCGAATGTTGCCTGAACTTATTCACTTTATTTGTCAAATCATACAAAACCAAACAAATTATGTTGTAATATTTTTATTCATTTATGCGTCCGAAAAAAAAACATTTTTGAGCAAGTCTTACGAATATAAACATGAAGGTTTTATGGAAACCTAATACAATTTGAAATCTGCTGATGAGTGTATAAAAAAAATCGAGTTTTTTTTTCGTGATATTTGTTGAATAATTTCTGGGTATTGCCAAATTTGCCCGGATTTTTGGTCGACAATTTCGTTTTCCCCGGATTTTTCCAGGCGTTTGAATGAAATATGTCGAATTTGTCCGGTCCAGATGTGCGTTGAAAAAATTCTGGCAACCTTACTTCATAATTATTGTTCTAGTAATATTTTTTGTCATTTGAGACCATTTAAATATTTGTTTGTTATTTTTATCATTTTTAGTCTTTTATTTGCGATTTTTTTCCTATTATAAGAATTCTCCGGATTTATGAACTTTGTGCCTTTATAGCAGTTTTATTGTTTGTGTTCTTTAATGTTGTTTTAATTATTGTGATTCTATTCAAACAACAGTAAAGGACACAATACATTCAACTGGTCCAGTAGGTGCGATTTGGGTAAAAAATTCAATAAAGTGCTTAATATTTTGTTTGAGTGTTTAGAATGGTCTAATGATTTCTATCAAATAAATTTGAGTTCTCAAACCTCGGAACCGAGTTATACAACGAAGAAAAAAAATTTCTTCTGAAACTTTAATACGAAATCAAACTTTCGGAGAGTCACAAAACTTTATTTCCGATTTGGGACCCTCCGAAAATTTTAATTCGTATTTAAGATTCAAAAGAAAATATTTGGTTTTCGTTGCATAATTTGAACAAGCATCAAAAACTCGGTTCCGAGGTTTCAGAATTTCCAACACAAGATGTTTGACCAAAATTAAAGAAACATAATTCCATTATTAAATTTCTTAGCGCATATTCCTGTAGGTAGTTCGTTCTCGCTTGCTTCCTAGCCGCACATCCGGTGCCACCTATTTGACTGATAATTTGTCATACTGTGACTAGGTATTTTGACATTTCCGCCCAATTCGTGCCATGGCAGTTCGGTAACACTTTTCGTCAATTTTCCAACATGAGCTCGTTCCATTCATAACAAGCTATTGGAAGGAGCTGTGACGAGAGAATGTGGCTTTAGAGTTGTTTCCAACATCGTGACGATTTTTACTGCCCATACCAGTCTAGAAAAAGTGGAAAGGAAAAAAACAAATAAAGTAGGGTAACAGAATTCTACATATTCATGAGCGTGAATTCTTATTTGACTTTTCCAGAGATGTTTTCTGAATAATCCTTCAAAGTTTTCTTGAAGCTTTACAATGAAACAAGCTTTCGAATAAGGAAGCATTACCCTACAACAAATAGCGACGTGATGAATTTCCGCCAAACCTGCCGAACGAAGAACCAAGGACGTGAGCAGTGCAAGCAGAGTGTTGGTGGGAGGATTTTGTTTATTTTTCGAGCATAGGAGGGATGTTTTTTTCACCCCAGTTTTCTCCATTACAAACAGTTTGCTCGGTTAAAAAAGGTTGTTGCCGGAACGATGATGATGTGACACATTCATACACCGGTAAAAGTCAACTTCTTCTTCAACCACCCACCCCTTTCTTAGCTAAGCAGAGCTAGCATACGACATGGACTCAGAGTTGGACGACGACGACGACGACGATTTGCTGCAGCTGCTAGTAGCCAGCATCCTAAGAAACAACACACAAGAAGCAACAAATACAGACAAAAAAAAAAGAATATACAAAGGAAAGGGAATAACAAATTTATGATTTTGCGAGATTGTTTTCATTTTTATTCCTTCACGGAATGTGCCCCGAATGGATCGTTCCGGTTCCATTATGTATGTATGGAATGTTCGTGCACTTTGTTGTTGACTGGCTGTTGGTTGGTTTTGTTTCTGGTTCGGGTCCTCTTTGTTTAGATGGTTGAAGCCTGAAGGCTTCTTGCGACCAGAGAAGAACCTTTAGGTATCTTCTCGATACGAAGAGAAAAAAAATCCGACGTTATAGCTGCACGATGTACGTGAGTGATTGTGTTGAAGAGGGGAAAAAATAAAACGAAACTCGATTCGGTGACACATCAAGTGAGAAAATTGTTTACGGAAAGTATAGAAAAATTCTTTTATACAGTTTTAACTGCTAACATGAAAAATTTAAGCCATCCCCACACTCTGTTTTTGAATTCTCAATATCACCACGAGTTCTAGATAAGGAATATCGTAAAAAGTAATCTACTTGAAAGTGGCTCCAGAGAGTAACAGGTATAATTTCAACAGACAAGTACCACTCCAAAAATGTACATCAATATGCAGTTTACGCATTTCATCAAACAGATCAATAGATAATCATCAATAGAATAAACAACAGCAAAAAACAAATCAAAGCAAAGAGTTTTTCCCGTTTTTTTTTTTCAATTTGATTCCATCTTTTACATTGCGTTCAATGACTTTAAACTGATCGATAACCTTTGACTGATTTCTGTTGAAGGTATATTTTGTAGCTTTCCATCAACAATCTCATTGTTTGGAGGGATAAAATCACTTAAACTTGATCCGCTAACAAACTATAAATTTTGTACAATTTGGTAGAGAAAGAAGATAGATATAGTGATTTTAGTCGAGGAGTGTCAAATTGACAGACGGGAACTGGTTATATTTTTTTTTTTGGCTGGGGCTTACAGGGATACTCGAAAATTGAATATATTTCAATTATATATTCGAAAAAAATTCAACACTGTGTTTGGTGAATAACTTTTAAATTTATTAACGAAAATTGATGAAATTTTCAGTAGAGTTACCCAGTCATATAATGTTCCAATGTGCACATTTTTAATTCTGTTAAGTGGTTTTTGAGATATCGTCCTACGAAGAAGTTTATTGACTCTAATTATAGGGCGTCACGTGCGCCACATTTTTCCAAATCAAGGCTTTTTATAATTACGTTTCTCTTTCATGAAGCTTCACTTTTAAAAACAACTCAAAATTTCTAATTTGATTGAAGTTATTGCAATTTTATCAGATTGGGCATCTTTAGAACAAAAACAGTATATTTGACTTCACCACTATTTTCGAGTGATTCCACCATTCCAGATCTAATTAACACAGAGTATTAACTTTGTAGGATCCATGGATGAGTTATTCAGGGAAAATGGTCGCATTTGATTACCTCCATCTTTGTATATCTAACCATTCATTGTGTCAATTGTTATGTAACACTGTCTGCATGATTTGCCGCTTCCACAGTTGGTAAGCTACCTCAAGAGCCCAACATCAAATTTATTAATTTTTGTCCTTGTTTATCAGGAAATCCTTGTCAAAGTTCTTAAGAGTTCGTTTTGCTGTACTTTACCTAATTTATCAAATCAAAATATCTTATCGCTATCGGTTCCAATAT
Source organism: Uranotaenia lowii (assembly GCF_029784155.1). Lineage (NCBI taxonomy): Eukaryota > Metazoa > Arthropoda > Insecta > Diptera > Culicidae > Uranotaenia > Uranotaenia lowii. The sequence continues at coordinate 39,271,890 of NC_073693.1, forward strand.
TTTACGCACGATTTGACCACTATATTTTGATTATTTTTCCGGTGAGCAGCTTATTTATCTTGCAAAATAGAAGTCAGGCCTGTTTTATATTCAGTTACTTCCCCAATTGAAATTTTTTATTTGCGCTTGATAACACCTCTAATATTATCTACTTTCATGGAATAAATCATCTTCACTTCATGAATAGTCAAAATGAGAATGAATTAGCTCACTGCTAGATCCTCTAGGACTCCTTAAACAATTTATCAAAAGTTGATTTCTAGCTGTTTTTGAGTCTCCTACTGGGACTTTCCTGATTTTTTTTGCTATTCTACGCAAAAAGTTTATTCAATTACCTTCTGTTTGGACGATATCTCAAAAACAGAACGTCTTAAAAATTTACACATGTAAACATTACACTAGTAAGTAGCTTCACTGAAAATTTCATCAATTTTTAATCATGCATGCATGCATTCAAACTGATGTTTTCTTGTGAATTTACATATATATCGAAGAACTCAGTGCTTGATATACTCTCAATCCACTCAAAGCTATCATATTCAAAATAAAACAAAAACTAGCAACTGATTTTGAAGTATGTTTTTTTAGGCTTAAACCTATCCATTGGTATATAATTTACCACGGCTATCGGCAGCGCAAGCTATAATTTTGCTTCCGAAAATAAAATAGAGCAAATAAAATTATAAATATCATCAAATTTTGGGTTCACAATCAAGTGAAACTTTATTCGTTTATGATAAGAAGGTATTTTGAATCTCAAAACTGTAATAAAGATTTCAATATATCACTTCGGTATATATATTTATGAATTTCTAGAAATTATGATGCCTTTTTAATTGTTTGGAGTTAAGAATAAAAAATCCATTTTTTTTTATTTTTCTGTTTATGTTGCCTTTCAAGTTTGTTCCATGGATTGTATTAAAAGTCCTAGAAAATATCTAATTACATCAAAACGTTCCTTAAATGTTGAAGATTTGAATCCTGAAAAGTGAAATTTTTTATCGCTGACTTGAAAATTGTACTTTTGTTCAGCTTTTTGGGGATTTAAACCACTGTTGAGCGTACGTAAATAAAGTAATGAGGGGAAATTAAAGATTTCATCCGTTCATTGGGGGAAGAATTGTTTCATTGGAATACTTGAACAGGATAAATTTTCTGTATAACAACACTGTAGTTTTTTTTTTATCCAAGCAAATAAATATTAAACATAATGTGTGCCACCAAATGTTTTCAGCTTGAGATCCACCGCAATTTTTTCCAAAGGTATGTTTCAAGTAATTTAAGGATCATGCCAGCAAAGAATGAATCCAGAGATATTTTTCTGCAAGTATCATTCGCATCCTTGACATGATAAACTTTATTTCGAAATAAAGTCAAGTGTTTTGAAATGAAAATAATACAACCGCTCGAGTTTTCATCACTTTTTTAAACATGATTTTTTTCATTAGAACATTGTTTATATCTCTTTAACAATGGATTATGTTTTAATAGTTTTAAACGAAAAACAAATTTTTCAGAGGCTTTTCCATAAATTGATGAAAATTTGTTTGAAAAGAACCTCATTTGAAGACTGCGAAAGTTGAAATCCGTTGAAATAATTTTTATTTATTTTTAAACTGTGATCCAGAAATGGGTTTTGATTCAAACGTTCAGTCATCAAAACTATAGTTGAATGGACCCCCGAGAGCCACAAGATGTGGGTTCAAGTCCTATCGGGAGACAAGGCAAATTTCTTTTCGCATGTTTTTCAACACAAATTTTCATCTATTTTTGTCCTTGACGCTTCAATTTCATACGGTTTTACTCTTTTCGTTAGTGAATTTTGAAAAGGGCGAATGCGTCAAATGTAAATAAATAGAGTTATTATCTGGATCGAGAAGTAAATGTGAAGACCTATATTTTGATAGTACAAAGTTATCTGAATGATATTTGGACTTCGTAAAACTAAGAAAACGCCGGCCGTGGCCTAGAGGACAGCGTTCCAGTCTTCTAAGCCAGAGTCCATGAGATCGAATCCCGATCACGGCACACATAGTACACTTTCAGTGGTCTGGTGGTTTTAGCATTTGTAAGATGCTAGCCAATTATATCCTTGAAAGATTGTACGCCTTAGAGTTAAGTAAATTAGATCTCTTCAAAGAAACATGATGTTTCACTGAGATCCTATATGTGTGTGTTCGTTTTTTTTTTTAAAAAAAAAATAATATTTTTGCTGGGAGCTTCTGGAGCTGTCAAACTTTGAACACGTTTTCTCGAAACAGTAATGTTTCGATACCGACTTATTCACATTATTTACTCTTTTGAGGTTTTGGACAAAATTGGAAAAATTAAAAATGCCGTAAAGCGGTAGAATCACTTTTTTGTTTCGTTTAAGACCTAGAGATCTAAAATTTGGCATAAGTGCTGGTTAGGACCAGGAAAGAATAAAAATGTTTTTATATTTTTGGATAATTCCTTTTAAACGGGTCGTCCATACATCACAAATATTATTCTAGCCTTTTCTACGTTATTTTGGATGGTATTGGGATGAAAATCAGCATACAGGGGTTTTCTAGGAAGGGCAATTGATTTAAGCTAGATATCAAATTTTGTGTGAGACGGAGACGAAATACTATGTAAATAAAAATAATAATCAAATTTTGTGTAAAGGGCCGGCAAAAGGGGTCGTCTACACAACACAAATACCGTTTTAGTGATATTGACGATACTATACATTGAATTGAGATGAAAATTTGAACACGGAAGTTTTGAGGGACGAGTAATCGATTTCAGGTATGAAATTTTATATAAAAGGTCATCCATATCACCTGTTCACTGTTTTTGGGGTATTGACATTATGGTACATTGGATTGGAATGAACATTTGTTTACTGTGGCTTAACGACATGGGAAAATATATCAATGCAACGAAAAAAGTTCATTTTCATGAACCAGTCACCATTTTCACGACATTTTAGTGAAAATGAAAGGCGAAAATGTGCAAGTTGAGGAACAAGTTTGGGGAAGAAAGAGTAACGCCATTAATGCTGGTGGGTTTTAAATTATTGATAAGGATAATCTTACGGCAAAGGTTTTTTTCAGTTTAAGGAACTGTTTTAAAAACATAATGTTATCTTATCACATTTTTTAAGTAGCTGGCGATACGAAGTTCGTACGGGATCAGCTAGTACATAATAAACATAAGGTTGCCAAATTTTTCAGCACCTCTGCGGGCCGGACGAATCCAGGTTATTTTATCCAAAAATCGGGCAAAATCCGGGCATTTGATTTCAATTTTGTCGATAAACAACCGGGCAATATCCAGGCAAATATGGTCAAAACCCAGGAATTACTCAACGAAAACATAGAAACAAAATTTAATACAAATTTCTTCATCCAAACGCATCAGCGCTGGTATATTTGCACCCTCTAAGTCTTTCATGATTATTTTTATTAAAATTATTTTGCACGCATAAATTATAAAAAATTATACCACTATTTGATTATTTTTAAATTGATTTGACATATAGAGTGAATGAAGCTGGGCAAAATTCAGCTTTTTTCAATGAAAATAGAGCACTTTTCCAAATTTTGTATGAAATAAGTTATGATTACATCAAATTAATCTTCAATAAAATATTTAAACCCATATATCGGATGGTAATCTTCGGTTTAAATGTAAATATGGTGTTTGTTCCGACGCAGTCACAACGAGCAACGAAACACGATCGAAAACGAAGAAACATCAAATACAAATCGAATGAAAAAATATTTAATTACGAATGTAAAGTGAAATAATCATAAGGGAAGAAATGATCTGTAAATAGCATACACAAATCATAAATTTCACCCAACATAATTTCACACGACAGAACACAACACAAAACACATTAAGGGGGGGGTAGGGTCTAACGGGTATAAAAAAACACCATTTTCACGATTTTTTTCTAGAGCTATCGTTCAAACAAATGTATTCAAATTTTTGCATTATACAAAGCATTGTTAAAAGAACATTTAGTATTTTTTTCGTAGAAAAATATTGAAAAATGAGCCGGTGACGGAGCACTTTCGAGGATGCCTTTTAGAAAACAGTATTTGCGGTGGACACTGTATCTCAGCACAGAATCATCTGAAGTCAAAAAATCAGAGCAAAATATTTTTAATAGATGTTTTTCTGGACCCCAACGTTTTTATTTGACTGAAAAAAAATTTTATGAAATTTTTGTGGCTGTTTGAAGTAAAAAGTACGATTTTTCACGAAAAAATCCGCCATTTTTCACCTGTAAAATCTCCCCAAAGTAAAAAAATCAAAAAAGAAAAACGTTGGGGTCTGGTATTTTATATGTAGAAAATATGTTCCAAATTTGAAAAGAATCGGATAAGTAGTTTTCCAATGACGATGTCCACGGACTTTTAAAATGTGCTTTCGAGAAAAACGCGTTTGAAGTTTCTGCTCTTGCTTTCTTGCAGTATTAGATAGGAGGAGATAAAGGCCTATAACTTCTACAGTTTTGCTTCAATTGACTTGAAAATTTGACACAACATTCTTGAAATGTTTTACAATAAGAAAATAAAAAAATAAAAAAATCGATTTTTTGAAAGTGTTAGACCCTACCCCCCCCTTAAATGAATTTCCAACACTGCACACTCATACACAGATATAAGAAGTGAGAAACATCTGACGAGAAAGAGATACGTGAACTCAAACGCGCTAGAATTTAAGTGATATGTATTTATTTATACTTCAATAAAGATCACTTTGAAAACCTAATCGCGCGCAACGGTCGTGTTTTTTCTGCTACCGAAAGTTCGTCTCGTTTCGGCCTATTGTTCGCTCCGCCATCGCTGGTCGATTGATGACCTATAATTGCCTGCTGCTAACCCGTATTCGTCAACCGTTTGGGACCCAATTTCGTGGGACACTACTAACGGAATCCTGCGTCCGTACAGTGTTTGTCTCAATTTGTTCACTTTTGTTGCAAATAAAAAAACGTTTAAAGCACCTGCATTTCACCTTTATTTATGCAATCTAGTGGTGTAATTTTTGAATGATTTTATTAAAAAACAACAATTCCTAAGCTTCCAAATGAACCCTTCAGATCTGCAATACGATGTTAGATGAGAAAGATATGAATAAAATAAATTTGCATGTTTTTATAAGAATGATCCCAAACTCACCATATAAAGAGGTGATCCCAAACTTTTGGTCGACAACTCAAGCGTCTATTTTATGAATTAAAAATACGTTTTTGAATTTTTTCACAAAATTTTTTGATTGTGTTTTGAGAAGTAAAGAACAGGAATTCTAATGCCACTCAAATTTTGAGATTTGGTCCACCCTATCCCGAGATGATCGGCTATGAATATTGAGTGCAATTTTTTGAAAATGTTATAACTTTAGGTTAAGTTTTAAGTTCAAAACTAAAACATTATATTTGAGCAAAATACCTCCGAGATAGCTATTGCTCATTATCTTTCAAATGAGATCAGAAGATTTTCAATATGTCCTAAGACGGCTGAGATATGAACGATCAAAATTTGCATGTTTTTTAGTGGGTGATCCCAAACTTTTGGCCGGCAGTGTATATGTTGGAGATAATTTGGCGTAAGTCAGATTCGCTTTCATTTAACTTTACAATAATAGGGACAGGATTTATGTTGATTTATGCTCGACTGAGACGCATAAGCTTTATTTTAATTTATTGTATCTAGTTGCAAAAACGAAAAATAATTTATTTTAATTATGATTTAATCTCTCAAATCCACACCCAAGTTTGATAAATACACAATCATAATAAATACATTGAAAATTACAGGAAGTTCGTAGCTCTTGACCTAACCTTAAAACTGGCTTATGTCCTTATAAAAATTGTGATGCAAATTTACCTTTTTCTAGTTGAATACTGGGGGAGGAAGAAAAAAAGAAAAAAATCTTTCAAACGTCAAATTTATCTTATCAATCTACCGACCAGTGCGAAGGTTCAAAATTTTACTTTCTTATTTATTAATTTTTAATTAATCTTTATGTTGAAAAGTACTTTTTTGCATAAAACAATGATTTTATTAGGGTTTGTTTTGCTCTGGCAAATTCTTGCATGATCAGGCGTATTGACTCGCTCAAATTTCGTTAAAGTTTTGAAGCTGATAAAAAAAAATGGTTTGATTAATGGTTGTTCTAAAAATAGCTTAATCTAAATTTAGCACCTAAACAACTGAGTTACATGACTCGCTACACAAAACTGATCATCTAAAGTAAAAATTTGAACGATAACAAATCTTTTCAACAATTGCTGGCTTTTTACCGAACAGTAAAAAAACGAAACAGAAAATGATACAGCATATTTCAGTCTTCCTCCCCCTGGTTGAATGGTAAGATTTTTGTTTTTTTTTTTTGCATACGCGGTATTCGGCAATGATTTGTAAGCAATAGTATTGAATTTTTAAACCTGGTAAAATAATTTTAAGCATTAAACAGAAATTTTTATTATCGTCCCTGCATGTTGGATATAATCTGTGTATAACTTTCTATTATTTCTATTAAATATGATAGAGGTTAGAAACAGGTTATATTTTGATGATGTGCCAATATGTTTAAAAATTTTCAGATTCTAACAAGAAAAACCTAGCACAATATAAAAACAACACCATTTTTTTTTATTAAAAATTGTCCAAAAAAATCCATTAATTGCTAGTTTGGATAACGTCATATTGTAAGTTACATTTACGTGTAACAGTGGATATTTTTTCGGAATTTTTTTTCTTACCAATTCTTAGAAAAATATTTTTCATGACTATTTTGGCTCTAACCAACAAAAACCTTTTAAATTTTCTTAGCCTACAGTCCAAAAAGGCTATTTTTAATAAGGTTTAACTAACTTGAGTTCAACTAAAATAACTCATCCGTCATCTAGTACAGAGAAAGTAGTGATATAATATACCAGGGGATTTTTTTTTATTATCTGACGGGTTTGCGCCGGGGGTCTTTAGATTTTCCCCAAAATTGAAAATTTGGTTCATTTTTGCGACTTAAAAACACATGTATTTTTTCAGATTTCTAACATTTTTATTTTTTGAGTTAGCTTCGGTTAGATTTTTTTGTCAATAAAAAATAACCATTTTTCAAAGCTACATAACTCTGTTATTTTTCAACGGAAATTATAAAATAGCACATCAAAATGCATTGAAATTTTATCAGCTTTCCAAATAAAATAGTTGAAAAAACATAAATAAAGACCTTCAATATGAAAAGTTGTAAATAAATTTTAAATGGCGTTTTAGAGTACCGTCTGCACCACCGAATATTTTGCAAAAAATTCCATTGAATAGCCCAATTTATGATGCAACTTTCATCTGAAGACACCAAAGTGGGCCATTAACTCCTTGAAGAGTTATGAAAGAAATAATGACAACAAATCTCTTTTTTTGCATCGGAAACAAACAATGTCGAACAACTGCACTCACATATGGAGATAGCGCGCACTTCTAACAACATGGAAACAAACGAACTTATCGAAGCAGGTAAAAACACTATTTTTTTGTGCTTTGTAGACTGCCCCTACTCGCAAAACAGTCCCATATGAATTTTCGTCATTTTAGGTCAACATAGGGATTCAAAATAAAACACTAAAAAAGAGGTTTTGTTCTACAAATTTCGATAAAAATATCAATTCGTGGCTGTCCTATATGAAATATACCTGAATAACAGTCCCATATGTGAAATACCACGGATTTGTTTACTTTTCAATGCTTCTTTCGGCGAAATAGTCTTTGATTTATTGCTTTGAATCATTTAAAAAAATTTAACTCACTTGATGTCCAATGATGCACACGAGTTTTCGAAGGCAGGTCTGACTTCCTTAGTAATGACTTCCTGAGCGAAAAACTATCGGATGCAATCAAAAATCGTAAAAAGATTCAACTTACAATGTGGAATTTACGATATTTTTTATATTTCTTTTTCTGAAAATTGCATTTAGAAGTTCAAAAATGATCAAATTTAAGTCTTAGAAAGTAGCTTGGTGAGAAAAAAATATTCTGTATTGGACTGTTATGCGAGTAGATTTGAAAAAGGTTTCAAATATGGTCGATTAACAGTCCCATAATGAATAAAAATGGTGCTCTCGACCTTACCAATGACCCAATTTCAAAAATTTCAGGTCTTACGATTTATTATGACAACCTAGAAACGATTTTCGTTTATGCCGAAAGTGGTGATCACAATTTAAGAATGTATTCCAAAACAGGAAAAGCTAAATTTCTCACTTGCTTGTTCTTGCATATGGGACTGTTATGAAAGTAGGGGCGGTAGAGTGTTGCAGCTAAACTGACTTCATGTTATATCCAAAAATCTAATAACGTATTCGTTTATACCCAGTTTTGCATCAGGTCACAACAAGTTTTGCAAATTTTGCTGTCATTTTTAGAAGTTTTGCGCTCAGTTTTGCACCCTTAATTCTCCAGATTTGATTTAAAATGGACGGTGGAACACTGAAGATTCGTTTGTGAGCGATCGAGGAAGCAAAACACTGACGACGAATTATGTTCGTTCTAGTATGGTAAACCTCAAAACTAGGCGAATGGAGAAAGCGAATACGGTAAAAGTATCATATTTTCAATGTCATGTTACCTACAATGGGAATGATGCTTTTTACAACCTGGGCTGGCCATACTGAGCTCTTCGATTATTTCTACATTTGTGCCACACTCTTTGTTTTTGATCAATGGGAAAGGATTTTGGTGTCCAGTGCTAAGCTCCCAATATAAAAACTATGTAAAGCACGTCTATATTTCATTTTTTAATCACATTTTTGTGATCCCAAACACAGGGACTGAACCTTTTACTATTGGCATTGATTATGCTTCACAATGATCTTTGATCGAAAAGTTAATAAGTTATATAGCATATGACCAGGTTGTAAAAGCAACATTTCCATTATTTGTTATATCACATTAACAATACGATACTAAGAATTTTGGTTAAAATTTAAAGTCAGTTATGCTGCAAACACTACAAAGCACAAAAAATAGTGTTTTTTACCTGCTTTGATAAGTTCGTTTGTTTCCATGTTGTTAGAAGTGCGCGCTATCTCCATATGTGAGTGCAGTTGTTCGACATTGTTTGTTTCCGATGCAAAAAAAGAGATTTGTTGTCATTATTTCTTTCATAACTCTTCAAGGAGTTAATGGCCCACTTTGGTGTCTTCAGATGAAAGTTGCATCATAAATTGGGCTATTCAATGATATTTTTTGCAAATTATTCAGCGGTGCAGACGGTACTTTTAAACGCCATTTAAAGTTTATTTACAACTTTTCATATTGAAGGTCTTTATTTATGTTTTTTCAACTATTTTATTTGGAAAGCTGATAAAATTTCAATGCATTTTGATGTGCTATTTTATAATTTCCGTTGAAAAATAACAGAGTTATGTAGCTTTGAAAAATGGTTATTTTTTATTGACAAAAAAATCTAACCGAAGCTAACTCAAAAAATAAAAATGTTAGAAATCTGAAAAAATACATGTGTTTTTAAGTCGCAAAAATGAACCAAATTTTCAATTTTGGGGAAAATCTGAAGACCCCCGGCGCAAATTGTCAGATAATAAAAAAAAATCCCCACCAACAAACTAAATAAATGATTTTTTTTATATCCATTGGCTATTGGTTTGAAAAAAATATAAAAAATAAAGTTGAGCAGTTTTATTTTGTTTCAGGCTATTGAGTTCAAAATCATTTGTTTCGAAATTGAAATTACACCGCAAGCAAAATTTTCAAATCAATTTGGCAAATAGTGATTGGCAAAAAACCTCATTAGATATTTATCAAAAACAATATCCTTATTACACATATTGTGGGGAAATGTTTTCAAAGCGTGGAATGTTTTCTTGAACCATTTTTTTACAGTTGTTTAAATTACGGAAAATCAGTCAAATTTGAATTTATAAACGACGTTTAATATATTCCGACGTTTCGGTGTTTATTGACACCATCATCAGGGATCAAAGTTGTCGTTTATTACTTGTTGTTTTTTTTTGTAAAACGTACTGTCAGGATTATTTTGTGCAGAATCAGATTAAAATTCAAAATTTATTCTCAAAAAAACTTTCAATGGGAAGCACTGTGGTGTACTTTAATTTTTTACATTTTATTTATTCGAGTTTGTATAACTTTAATGGGGCAAAAACAGGAATATTTTTTTTATTTATTATGATTGGCATTCCTGACAATGTTGTGTCCGGAATATACGCTGTATCACAATTACACGAACTTCTCGAATTAGTGCTTCCATTTTGTCCGATAGAGGATGCTGATGCTGTCCCCTTTTTATTGTATGGATAAAACGACTGTGGCCAAAATTGGATGAGTATATTTGTTTGAAATCTAACTGTTAAAATCTTCAAATCTTCCTGAAGTAATATAGTTCCCATATAAGGATTGTCTATAAAATGAATTCAAATCAAATTTAAAGAAAACACATGTTTACTTGTATTTTCAAATCATCCAAAATTCGTTTGATATCAAAACTTATATAGAGAGATACCTAAATAATTTTGAATGAATGGGCAAAAAATCTCCCAAAGTTCTTTAACTCTAATTGAGTTTCAAAAGCGATACGAAATTTTATCTTATAAGTTTTCAAGCTGAATTTAGATATTACCTTTTAATTAGACTTCCAAATTTTACCTTAAAAAGTTGCATGGGTCCTTATTTGCTGCAAGAATAACTTTTTAGCTGCAAGCCAGTTTTTCAAATAGATTAATTATTTTCCTAGCATTGTATAAAATTGGAAAAAATACATAGCGACTGTTACTATCATAATCATTGGAAAATTTTATCACCTGATTTTTGTGCAACAATTCCTAACTGTTAAGTTTTCCGAGCATTTTAAAAACGGAAAAAACAGATTTCTATTCCGATTCAAATACCAGTTGATGAGTACATGAAGTTTTCGTGATCAAGGATGGAATTCTTGTTTTTTGGTCATATCACCTCTTGTCTGCAACTCCAATTCTCTACCTCCCCGTGGTACTAGCTGGGGTGCGAGCAACCTTAGCGGAGATCGGGTACCCAACCCCGGTGGATGCTTTGGTCGCATGCAGAATGAGTTAGGGGGCTTCGCACGCGTCTGTTCTCCATGTTAGGGGCGGCGTGCGGAGTGCAACAACGTCCTGGTGGTGTTCGGGACCCAAAACAGCAACATCACGACGGTCCTCCTGCGAGATAGTGGGGTTAGCTGCGGGCCCTGCGAGCCTGTGACTACAAAAAACATAAACAACGAACAACGAACAACAAATTTCGGATGGAAATCGGCAAAGACCCACGCGACGAAAAGGGACTAGCGATTGGAAACTTGGAACATGGAACTGTCGATCTCTAAATTTTGTGGGCAGTACCCACGTGCTCTCCAACGAATTGAAGAGCCGCAAATTCGACATCGTAGCGCTGCAGGAGGTATGCTGGAAGGGCTCCACGGTACGAACGTATCCAGATGGTCGTGCCATCTACCAGAGCTGCGGCAACACACACGAGCTTGGAACAGCTTTTATAGTGATGGGAAAGATGCAAAAGCGCGTGATCGGGTGGTGGCCGATCAACTCACGAATGTGCCGGTTGAGAATCAAGCGCCGGTTCTTCAACATCAGCATCATCAACGTGCACAGCCCTCACCTCGGAAGTACCGGTGACGACAAAGACGAATTCTACGCGCAGCTGGAGCGTGAATACGACCGTTGCCCAAAACATGATATCAAGATCGTCATCGGGGATTTCAATGCTCAGGTCGGCCAGGAGGAGGAATTTAAATCGACAATTGGAAGGTTCAGCGCGCACCAGCTGACCAACGAAAACGGCCTCAGACTTATTGATTTCGCCGCCTCCAAACGAATGGCCGTACGTAGTACCTTTTTTCAGAACCGCCTCCCACACAAGTACACCTGGAGATCACCGTACCAAACGCAATCACAGATCGACCACGTTTTGATCGACAGCCGGCACTTTTCGGATATCATCGACGTCAGATCCTGTCGGGGCGCCAACATCGAGTCGGACCATTATCTGGTGATGGTGAAGATGCGCCCAAAACTCTCCGTAGTGAACAACAAGCGAAACCGGCGCCCGCCTCGGTTAAATATCGCGCGACTGAAGCAACCTGAGGTCGCGGCAGACTACGCGCAATCGGTCGAAGCAGCGCTGCCGGCAGAGGGCGAGCTTGACGAAGCCCCTCTCGAGGACTGTTGGGATACCATCAAAACAGCCATCAACAGTGCGGCGGAGAACGTCATCGGTTATGTGGAGCGATCCCGACGGAACGACTGGTTCGACGAGGAGTGTAGGAGGGTGATGGACGAAGAAAATGCCGCGCGGGCGGCAGTAGTGCAAAGAGGCACCCGTCGAAATGTGGAAAATCACCGACAGCGGAAGAGGCAGCGAGTCCGACTTTTCCAGGAGAAAAAGCGCCGCCTGGAGGAGGAGGAGCTCGAGGAGCTGGAGCAGCTGCATCGTTCCCAAGAAACACGAAATTTCTATCAGAAACTCAACGCATCCCGCAAAGGCTTCGTGCCGCAAGCCGAAATGTGCCGGGATAAGGACGGGGGTATCCTGACGGACAATAGTGAGGTGATCAAAAGGTGGAAGCAGCACTTCGATGAACACCTGAACGGCGCACATGCAGGAGATCAAGACGGTGGGGGAAGGTACATCGCCGGCGTAGCCAACGACGAAGAGGAGCCACTCCCAACGATGAGTGAAGTTAAGGAAGCCATTCGCCAGCTGAATAGAAACAAGTCGGCTGGGAAGGATGGCATCGCAGCTGAACTCATCAAAATGGGCCCGGACAGGTTGGCCGGTTGCCTACATCGGTTGATAATCCGGATCTGGGACATAGAACAGCTACCGGAGGAGTGGAAGGAGGGGGTAATATGCCCCATCTACAAGAAGGGCGACAAATTGGACTGTGAGAACTACCGAGCGATCACTGTCCTCAATGCCGCCTACAAAGTGTTGTCCCGAATCCTACTCCGCCGCCTAACGCCACAAGCAAACAGATTCGTGGGAAGTCATCAGGCCGGCTTCATGGAGGGACGGTCTACGACGGACCAGATATTCACATTGCGGCAAATCCTCCAAAAATGTCGTGAACACCAAGTCCCTACGCATCATCTATTCATCGACTTCAAAGCCGCATACGACACGATCGACCGTAACGAGCTATGGAAAATCATGGACGAGAACGGCTTTTCCGGGAAGCTGATCAGACTGATCAAGGCGACGATGGATGGAACGCAGTGCTGTGTGCGGATTTCGGGTGAATTGTCGAGTTCATTCGAATCGCGCAGGGGGCTTCGACAAGGTGATGGTCTATCCTGCATGATGTTCAACGTGGCGCTAGAAGGTGTTATTCGACGAGCGGTGGGCGAAATGCGGGGCACGATTTTCAACAGATCCAGTCAACTTATCTGCTTTGCCGATGACATTGATATAGTCGGCAGATCATCTGCGGCGGTGGAGGAGATCTACCGCAAACTGAAACGCGAAGCAGGAAGGATTGGGTTAATGATTAATACGTCCAAGACGAAGTACATGCTGGCCTGCGGATCCGAGACCGACCGAACCCGCTTGTCCAGTAATAACAAGGTCACGATCGACGGCGACGAGCTGGAGATAGTCGAAGACTTTGTCTATCTCGGCTTACTGGTGACCGCAGACAATGACACCAGCCGTGAGATCCGGAGGCGAATTATCAGCGAAAGTCGTGCCTACTATGGACTCCACAAGCAACTGCGGTCGAGAAGACTTAGCCCTCGCACGAAGTGTAACCTGTATATGACGCTCATTAGACCGGTTGTTCTCTACGGGCACGAGACATGGATATTGCTCGAGGAGGACCTGCGTACACTCGGAGTATTCGAGCGACGAGTGTTAAGAACCATCTTTGGCGGCGTACAGGAGAACGGAGTGTGGAGGCGAAGGATGAACCACGAGCTCGCGCGCCTCTACGGCGACCCAGTATCCAGAAGGTGGTGAAGGCTGGCCGGATACGCTGGGCGGGACATGTTGCGAGAATGCCGGACGACTGTCCTGCAAAACAGGTGTTCGCTACGAATCCGGTAGGAACAAGTCGAGCGGAGGCGCAACGAGCGAGGTGGTTAGACCAAGTGGAGCGTGATCTGGCGAACGTGGGGTGCCCGAGAAATTGGAGAACGGTTGCTATGAACCGAGTGAATTTTAGGAATTATGTTCGTCAAGTTATGTCGTGAGACGGAATACTATGTAAATAAAAAATAAAATTCTTGTTTTTTTATATTAAAGTGTTTAAAAAAAAAAGTGACACCCTCCTTCATTTCTAAATCAGTATTTTCTCGGTATAGTAACTTAAAATCATGTTCCTTCCCACTGGCTTGCCTTATAAAATTAATTTTCATACAGCTGAGGAGGAAAAAACGACGTTGCACAACTCCACTTTCACCACTCACAAGCACCGTAAAAAGCTCAACCCGCCCATCTTTTCGATGTAAGCACTCATGCAAATGTAGGTAGGAGGTTACTTCAAAACTTACATGACGACAACGCCACTGAAAGAAGGGAAGAATATTGAAGCAATCTTTTCGGCAATTTCACCCCAGGGGCGTCCCATTAAAGCAAGTTTATATTAGTTTGAAGCTCATATGCTGCCTGGCTGCTCCAAGTTCGTCTCTTCTTAGCATGGTTTGTAGTTTTTGGGTGTTGCTTTTTTTGGTTTTATTATTTTTTCTCCTGCTTCTGCCGCTTTTCTAAGGGCTCAGCTTTCGCCTGGCCGAATTTCTTCCATTTTGGAGTAGTGTGGGGGAAAATGTCAGGAGAATACGTTTGTATAAATGAAACACAACGGTTACCCGCAAAGTAAATTTTGCTCATTTGCTTTACCACTTCATATAAAATGTCTTGATGGGAGCGAGCAAGGTTTGGATGACGACAAACGACGAAGAGTTTTGTGCTGCAAGTGTGGGTGTGGTTTCCTAAAAGCACAAAACCGTTGTTTTAGCCGCAGCAGCAGCAGCACTTATCAAAACTACACCCCCAAGAATGGTGGTGACCAAGTCGAAGCACTGCCGTTTCATTTCGGCTCTGCAGAAAAGAGCAATCTGGATGGGTACAGTATTTGTCGGTTATAATTTACACATTTTAAAGAGATGTTTGGGAATGATTTTGAGTAGATTTTATTCACTTCTCTTAGTAGAAAATAAACAGAAGTCTAGTATTAACTCTCAAAGACAAAAAAAAGGCAGAAAAATAAAAAAAAAAAACAAGTTGAAACTCATCTTGTGTTGACGTACCCAAATAACTTCAAAAAAACGTCTTCAAAGTTTTCCCCAAAACCGTAATCGTGCCAAACCATGGTCCCCATAGTGAGCAACAACCGCATCGTTCCATGAATCCTGTACCTTCTTCTCTCACGCTTCCAACCCCAAAAATCCGAGGGACCAACCCCAGCAGCTTGTCGGGCAGCCAAAAAAAAAAGAGCTCAAATAAAAACGTGGGAAAACGTTGAACATCCCTCCATCAGTAAACTCAAAGTGTTGAAATAACTTAATTAAAGCTAGCTGCCACATGGGATCGTAAAGTTTTCCCGGTGTTTTTGTTGTTATGAAGTAAGAGTCTCGCCCACTCTCAGCACCGATGGATGATTTTGTTGGGGTTTTTGCTACAACGAACTGAATCCGTACCAGAGACCCCTCTAAAGTACTCTACCATTGCATACCTTGAACCATATGCAAGTACCGTGTAGTTTTGTTGCCATTGCTTGGGAGAGTAAAATCGCTTAGCTAGCTCCCCGGGAAAATCCCGGTACGATGCTAGAATTTTGATGTGATAGCCGAATTTGTGTCAACGTGTGTGATTTGTGAATTTTGTGGTGGCTCCAGAGAGAAAGCGAGAAGAAAGTCTGCTGCTGAGCGCTGGATGGGGGTCATGAGCACTAATTAATGACTGGCAATTCCGGGCACAGGGACAAAATTTGTTGCAGTAACCATCTCGAAGGCAGCTGATGGATGGTTTTAAGTTGTTCCATCTGAAGGGTACCTACCTGCTTTTTTATGAGCGGCTTTGAAGCGTGAAAATCTCTAGAGGTATCCAAGTAGCACTTGAAGCAAGTGATGGTTTTGGAACTTTGAGTGTTGTTGAATAAATGATTCACAAAATCGTATTTTTGGGTGTTAAAGTTGAAGGGGGCTTGGCAAAAGTCGTTTCACAAGTTTTGTGGAAGAATCATTCCAAATTCTTACACGACTTACATTAGAGCAAGAATAAAAAAATTACGCAAGAAATTAAAATAACCTTATGAAAGGAGTTTTCTTTTCATAAACATTTTTTTATGGTTATAAACTTAATAATGTATCAATCTTGAAAAAAACCTTAAACCTAAAAATTACAAAAATGACAAAAATGACAAAAATGAAAAAATGAAAAAAATGAAAAAAATTAAAAAAATGAAAAAAATTAAAAAAAAATGACAAAAATGACATAAATGACATAAATGACAAAAATGCCAAAAATGACAAAAATGACAAAAATGACAAAAATGACAAAATTGACAAAAGTGACAAAAATGACAAAAATTACAAAAATTTCAAAAATGACAAAAATGACAAAAATGACAAAAATGACAAAAATGACAAAAATTACAAAAATTACAAAAATTACAAAAATTACAAAAATTACAAAAATTACAAAAATTACAAAAATTACAAAAAATCCAAAAATGACAAAAATTACAGAAATTACAAAAATAACAAAAAATAACAAAAATTACAAAAGTTACAAAAATTACAAAAATTACAAAAATTACAAAAATTACAAAAATTACAAAAATTACAAAAATTACAAAAATTACAAAAATTACAAAAATTACAAAAATTACAAAAATTACAAAAATTACAAAAATTACAAAAATTACAAAAATTACAAAAATTACAAAAATTACAAAAATTACAAAAATTACAAAAATTACAAAAATTACAAAAATTACAAAAATTACAAAAATTACAAAAATTACAAAAATTACAAAAATTACAAAAATTACAAAAATTACAAAAATTACAAAAATTACAAAAATTACAAAAATTACAAAAATTACAAAAATTACAAAAATTACAAAAATTACAAAAATTACAAAAATTACAAAAATTACAAAAATTACAAAAATTACAAAAATTACAAAAATTACAAAAATTACAAAAATTACAAAAATTACAAAAATTACAAAAATTACAAAAATTACAAAAATTACAAAAATTACAAAAATTACAAAAATTACAAAAATTACAAAAATTACAAAAATTACAAAAATTACAAAAATTACAAAAATTACAAAAATTACAAAAATTACAAAAATTTTAAAAATTTTAAAAAATACAAAAATTATAAAAATTACAAAAATTACAAAAATAACAAAAATTACAAAAATTACAAAAATTACAAAAATTTCAAAAATTACAAAAATTACAAAAATTACAAAAATTACAAAAATTACAAAAATTACAAAAATTACAAAAATTACAAAAATTACAAAAATTACAAAAATTACAAAAATTACAAAAATTACAAAAATTACAAAAATTACAAAAATTACAAAAATTACAAAAATTACAAAAATTACAAAAATTACAAAAATTACAAAAATTACAAAAATTACAAAAATTACAAAAATTACAAAAATTACAAAAATTACAAAAATTACAAAAATTACAAAAATTACAAAAATTACAAAAATTACAAAAATTACAAAAATTACAAAAATTACAAAAATTACAAAAATTACAAAAATTACAAAAATTACAAAAATTACAAAAATTACAAAAATTACAAAAATTACAAAAATTACAAAAATTACAAAAATTACAAAAATTACAAAAATTACAAAAATTACAAAAATTACAAAAATTACAAAAATTACAAAAATTACAAAAATTACAAAAATTACAAAAATTACAAAAATTACAAAAATTACAAAAATTACAAAAATTACAAAAATTACAAAAATTACAAAAATTACAGAAATTACAAAAATTACAAAAATTACAAAAATTACATAAATTACAAAAATTACAAAAATTACAAAAATTACAAAAATTACAAAAATTACAAAAATTACAAAAATTACAAAAATTACAAAAATTACAAAAATTACAAAAATAACAAAAATTACAAAAATTACAAAAATTACAAAAATTACAAAAATTACAAAATTACAAAATATACAAAAATTACAAAAATTACAAAAATTACAAAAATGCCAAAAATTACAAAGATTACAAAAATTACAAAAAATACAAAAATTACAAAAATTACAAAAATTACAAAAATTACAAAAATTACAAAAATTACAAAAATGACAAAAATTACAAAAATTACAAAAATTACAAAAATTACAAAAATTACAAAAATTACAAAAATTACAAAAATTTCAAAAATTACAAAAATTACAAAAATAACAAAAAATACCAAATTTATAAAAAATACCAAATTTACCTTAATTACAAAAATTACAAAAATTACAAAAATTACAAAAATTACAAAAATTACAAAAATTACAAAAATTACAAAAATTTTAAAAATTTTAAAAAATACAAAAATTATAAAAATTACAAAAATTACAAAAATTACAAAAATTACAAAAATTACAAAAATTACAAAAATTACAAAAATTACAAAAATTACAAAAATTACAAAAATTACAAAAATTACAAAAATTACAAAAATTACAAAAATTACAAAAATTACAAAAATTACAAAAATTACAAAAATTACAAAAATTATAAAAATTAAAAAAATGACAAAAATTACAAAAATTACAAAAATAACAAAAATTACAAAAATTCCAAAAATTACAAAAATAACAAAAACCACAAAAATTACAAAAATTACAAAAATAACAAAAATTACAAAAATTACAAAAATTACAAAAATTACAAAAATTACAAAAATTACAAAAATTACAAAAATTACAAAAATTACAAAAATTACAAAAATTACAAAAATTACAAAAATTACAAAAATTACAAAAATTACAAAAATTACAAAAATTACAAAAATTACAAAAATTACAAAAATTACAAAAATTTCAAAAATTACAAAAATTACAAAAATAACAAAAAATACCAAATTTATAAAAAATACCAAATTTACCTTAATTACAAAAATTACAAAAATTACAAAAATTACAAAAATTACAAAAATTACAAAAATTACAAAAATTACAAAAATTACAAAAATTACAAAAATTACAAAAATTACAAAAATTACAAAAATTACAAAAATTACAAAAATTACAAAAATTACAAAAATTACAAAAATTACAAAAATTACAAAAATTACAAAAATTACAAAAATTACAAAAATTACAAAAATTACAAAAATTACAAAAATTACAAAAATTACAAAAATTACAAAAATTACAAAAATTACAAAAATTACAAAAATTACAAAAATTACAAAAATTACAAAAATTACAAAAATTACAAAAATTACAAAAATTACAAAAATTACAAAAATTACAAAAATTACAAAAATTACAAAAATTACAAAAATTACAAAAATTACAAAAATTACAAAAATTACAAAAATTACAAAAATTACAAAAATTACAAAAATTACAAAAATTACAAAAATTACAAAAATTACAAAAATGACAAAAAATCCAAAAATGACAAAAATTACAGAAATTACAAAAATAACAAAAAATAACAAAAATTACAAAAGTTACAAAAATTACAAAAATTACAAAAATTACAAAAATTACAAAAATTACAAAAATTACAAAAATTACAAAAATTACAAAAATTACAGAAATTACAAAAATTACAAAAATTACAAAAATTACAAAAATTACAAAAATTACAAAAATTACAAAAATTACAAAAATTACAAAAATTACAAAAATTACAAAAATTACAAAAATTACAAAAATTACAAAAATTACAAAAATTACAAAAATTACAAAAATTACAAAAATTACAAAAATTACAAAAATTACAAAAATTACAAAAATTACAAAAATTACAAAAATTACAAAAATTACAAAAATTACAAAAATTACAAAAATTACAAAAATTACAAAAATTACAAAAATGACAAAAATGACAAAAATGACAAAAATGACAAAAATGACAAAAATGACAAAAATGACAAAAATGACAAAAATGACAAAAATGACAAAAATGACAAAAATGACAAAAATGACAAAAATGACAAAAATGACAAAAATGACAAAAATGACAAAAATGACAAAAATGACAAAAATGACAAAAATGACAAGAATGACAAAAATGACAAAAATGACAAAAATGACAAAAATGACAAAAATGACAAAAATGACAAAAATGACAAAAATGACAAAAATGACAAAAATGACAAAAATGACAAAAATGACAAAAAATGACAAAAATGACAAAAATGACAAAAATTACAAAAATGACAAAAATGACAAATGACATAAATGACAAATATGACAGAATGACAAAAATGACAAAAATTACCAAAATGACCAAAATTACAAAAATGACAAAAAAATAAAAAATTACAAAAATTACAAAAATGTCAAAAATTCAATCAATAACAGAAATGACAAAAATTACAAAAATTTTAAATACATTTGTAATTTTTCAAAAATTATAAAAATTATTAAAATCACCAAAATAAGTTACCTATTTTAAGTTACCATTTGTTGTAACTCCAGAAAAGTTGATTGAGTTTATACTTATTTCGAGAAAATTAATAAATTGGCACAAAAACCATAAGCAGGCTTGGTTCCACAGAAGAAACAAAATTGATGTAGATTTTTCAGTACAATAAAGTAATAAATATTTTCATACAAACCTAAAAGTTCGAATTTACTCATGTAAACGTTACTTAAAAATTCTGCAAAAAATCATGGATGAGTTTTGAATCAAAACGAAGCCTTTTAGGCCCCAGGGATTGAGAAATTCAAAAATGACCCCAAATCGACTCAGCCTTCTATTTAATGTATTTAAAATACTCTGCTCTACTTCACTCAAACTTTCCAGAACTACTTGACTCTGCTGTGAAGATTCAAACATGTTAACGAATTCGTTTGTGTATATTGGATAACCATTTAAATTTTTATGTTACATAACCAATTTTTTCAAACGTTTGATATTCGAAATCTATCGCTGAACGAATTTGAAAAATCTTTAGATAAGTACACGACATATTTCTGTGGTTTTCAATAAAAAGTAATTAACATTATAAATCAATCAATTCAGTATTCGAAAAATTGTCGCTTGGTAAAGTGTTTAAGAAAAAAATGGATAAAAAAAACTTTAAACACATCATGATTGTTCGTCTCCAAAAGTTTTATTCCACCAAGCTGATAACTCCATTTGTTTACATTTTCGCCCTGCTCAAAATTTACTACCAATTTATTCTATTTCCCATTAGTAATATAATTTGTGTACATTTAATAATCCTAAGCCCCCCCAGGTTTATCCAAACATCTCTCAGGAGTTTATTTACAATAATATTATATCGAAACTGATAAAAAATTGGCAAAATCCCAGGAATACAGCAAAATTCAAAACATCTTTGAGCTCTCCCATTACAGTAGGTTGTTTTCCAATATATATGTTTAATTTCATCAATCACATCAAGCAATCATACGAAAGTTTCAAGTTCAACATCATCAATTAAACTCACGTCATCCAACTTCGTTCGGTAATGAAACACTCAACAGCCGAAAATTTTGCACTCACTGAAGGCTCGATAATTGGCTGAAAATTGACTAATTCCCCGAAAACTTCCCAGCCAATTCAAACGAATTTATTCCATTTACCAAAGCAAGATGAGAGGACTGTTACAGGGAGCTTCATTTCAATCCGAAATGCAAATGAACCGCGAAGAATTATTCCATCTTATTTACTTTCCCGATAAACTGCTCCAGGAACCAAACAGACTTCAATTTGATTGATTCGCATTTGAAGTGATATTTTATAATTTTTCCCTTTATCAAAAAAAGTTTGACGAAGTTCAATTTTTTTTGGAAAAAATATTTGTAAGAAAATAGACTAGATTAAAATCCCACAATCCAAGAAAACAAATAACTAATCGTGAACCATTTCGGGATGCCACCGTGATCCCCGCCAAATTAAAAACGACACTCGCTGCTAGCCTATCATCTAATTAGATCAAGTTTCCACTTTGATTTCTTAATTAACATCCGTCGCTCTTTTGAAGTCCGGGCGCGCCCCCCATTCACGGGGTTGACTCTCTCCTGGCTGAGGGAATAAACACAAATAATCTCGATAAACTCCTGAAAACCGTTCGTTCGTTTGCCAGTTGCTCTTCGGTTTGTTTACCAAACCGATGATGCTGATCCTGATGCTGGGTTGAGGGAATCGTGGTGTTCCACATCCGGTTGAACACAGGATCCGTTTCCAAGAAACCCACCTAACCCAAAAGCCCGACATTGATAAAATAACTCTCTCTTTCTCTCTCTCTCGCTAACCCGGGCCGTTTGTTTTGCTTTCTTTTCGCCCCTTTACAGTCCAGTGGAGATGAAGATGATTCGCTGTTTGAGCCCCCGATGATATCGCCCCCACCACCGGAATGGGGCCACCGAGGCAAGGGAGAGAAGGGCGAACGAGGACTGAAAGGGCCACCAGGAGATAGCATACGGGGGCCACCGGGGCCTCCGGGACCACAAGGACCTCCTGGGCCACCTGGGCCTCCCGGATCAGCTGGACCTCGGGGTCCCGGCTATTTCGACGAAGGGTCCGGCAGTGACGATGCGGTAAGTTTATTCCTTATTGTTTTTTTTGTTTCATAATGGGTCACTGGAAGCTGCTGTAAGTTAGAATGGCATTGAAAATAGCACTGTCAGAATTTTCCCGAACCACACAACTAATCTGTGTGAAATTTGAACTCAAATCTAAAATTTTTAAATCCCCAATAAATCACCAAAATGAGGAGACATTTTGAAAATTGTCAAAATTGTCGAAATTGTCAAAATTGTCAAAATTGTCAAAATTGTCAAAATTGTCAAAATTGTCAAAATTGTCAAAATTGTCAGAAATGTCAAAATTGTCAAAATTGTCAAAATTGTCAAAATTGTCAAAATTGTCAAAATTGTCAAAATTGTCAAAATTGTCAAAATTGTCAAAATTGTCAAAATTGTCAAAATTGTCAAAATTGTCAAAATTGTCAAAATTATCAAAATTGTCAAAATTGTCAAAATTGTCAAAATTGTCAGAAATTTCAAAATTATCAAAATTGTCAAAATTGTCAAAATTGTCAAAATTGTCAAAATTATCAAAATTGTCAAAATTGTCAAAATTGTCAAAATTGTCAAAATTGTCAAAATTGTCAAAATTGTCAGATTTGTCATTTTTGTCATTTTTGTCATTTTTGTCATTTTCGTCATTTTTGTCATTTTTGTCATTTTTGTCATTTTTGTCATTTTTGTCATTTTTGTCATTTTTGTCATTTTTGTCATTTTTGTCATTTTTGTCATTTTTGTCATTTTTGTCATTTTTGTCATTTTTGTCATTTTTGTCATTTTTGTCATTTTTGTCATTTTTGTCATTTTTGTCATTTTTGTCATTTTTGTCATTTTTGTCATTTTTGTCATTTTTGTCATTTTTGTCATTTTTGTCATTTTTGTCATTTTTGTCAATTTTGTCATTTTTGTCATTTTTGTCATTTTTGTCATTTTTGTCATTTTTGTCATTTTTGTCATTTTTGTCATTTTTGTCATTTTTGTCATTTTTGTCATTTTTGTCATTTTTGTCATTTTTGTCATTTTTGTCATTTTTGTCATTTTTGTCATTTTTGTCATTTTTGTCATTTTTGTCATTTTTGTCATTTTTGTCATTTTTGTCATTTTTGTCATTTTTGTCATTTTTGTCATTTTTGTCATTTTTGTCATTTTTGTCATTTTTGTCATTTTTGTCATTTTTGTCATTTTTGTCATTTTTGTCATTTTTGTCATTTTTGTCATTTTTGTCATTTTTGTCATTTTTGTCATTTTTGTCATTTTTGTCATTTTTGTCATTTTTGTCATTTTTGTCATTTTTGTCATTTTTGTCATTTTTGTCATTTTTGTCATTTTTGTCATTTTTGTCATTTTTGTCATTTTTGTCATTTTTGTCATTTTTGTCATTTTTGTCATTTTTGTCATTTTTGTCATTTTTGTCATTTTTGTCATTTTTGTCATTTTTGTCATTTTTGTCATTTTTGTCATTTTTGTCATTTTTGTCATTTTTGTCATTTTTGTCATTTTTGTCATTTTTGTCATTTTTGTCATTTTTGTCATTTTTGTCATTTTTGTCATTTTTGTCATTTTTGTCATTTTTGTCATTTTTGTCATTTTTGTCATTTTTGTCATTTTTGTCATTTTTGTCATTTTTGTCATTTTTGTCATTTTTGTCATTTTTGTCATTTTTGTCATTATGTTCATTTTTGTCATTTTTGTCATTTTTGTCATTTTTGTCATTTTTGTCATTTTTGTCATTTTTGTCATTTTTGTCATTTTTGTCATTTTTGTCATTTTTGTCATTTTTGTCATTTTTGTCATTTTTGTCATTTTTGTCATTTTTGTCATTTTTGTCATTTTTGTCATTTTTGTCATTTTTGTCATTTTTGTCATTTTTGTCATTTTTGTCATTTTTGTCATTTTTGTCATTTTTGTCATTTTTGTCATTTTTGTCATTTTTGTCATTTTTGTCATTTTTGTCATTTTTGTCATTTTTGTCATTTTTGTCATTTTTGTCATTTTTGTCATTTTTGTCATTTTTGTCATTTTTGTCATTTTTGTCATTTTTGTCATTTTTGTCATTTTTGTCATTTTTGTCATTTTTGTCATTTTTGTCATTTTTGTTATTTTTGTCATTTTTGTCATTTTTGTCATTTTTGTCATTTTTGTCATTTTTGTCATTTTTGTCATTTTTGTCATTTTTGTCATTTTTGTCATTTTTGTCATTTTTGTCATTTTTGTCATTTTTGTCATTTTTGTCATTTTTGTCATTTTTGTCATTTTTGTCATTTTTGTCATTTTTGTCATTTTTGTCATTTTTGTCATTTTTGTCATTTTTGTCATTTTTGTCATTTTTGTCATTTTTGTCATTTTTGTCATTTTTGTCATTTTTGTCATTTTTGTCATTTTTGTCATTTTTGTCATTTTTGTCATTTTTGTCATTTTTGTCATTTTTGTCATTTTTGTCATTTTTGTCATTTTTGTCATTTTTGTCATTTTTGTCATTTTTGTCATTTTTGTCATTTTTGTCATTTTTGTCATTTTTGTCATTTTTGTCATTTTTGTCATTTTTGTCATTTTTGCCATTTTTGTCATTTTTGTCATTTTTGTCATTTTTGTCATTTTTGTCATTTTTGTCATTTTTGTCATTTTTGTCAGTTTTGTCATTTTTGTCATTTTTGTCATTTTTGTCATTTTTGTCATTTTTGTCATTTTTGTCATTTTTGCCATTTTTGTCATTTTTGTCATTTTTGTCATTTTTGTCATTTTTGTCATTTTTGTCATTTTTGTCATTTTTGTCATTTTTGTCATTTTTGTCATTTTTGTCATTTTTGTCATTTTTGTCATTTTTGTCATTTTTGTCATTTTTGTTATTTTTGTCATTTTTGTCATTTTTGTCATTTTCGTCATTTTTGTCATTTTTGTCATTTTTGTCATTTTTGTCATTTTTGTCATTTTTGTCATTTTTGTCATTTTTGTCATTTTTATCATTTTTGTCATTTTTGTCATTTTTGTCATTTTTGTCATTTTTGTCATTTTTGTCATTTTTGTCATTTTTGTCATTTTTGTCATTTTTGTCATTTTTGTCATTTTTGTCATTTTTGTCATTTTTGTCATTTTTGTCATTTATGTCATTTTTGTCATTTTTGTCATTTTTGTCATTTTTGTCATTTTTGTCATTTTTGTCATTTTTGTCATTTTTGTCATTTTTGTCATTTTTGTCATTTTTGTCATTTTTGTCATTTTTGTCATTTTTGTCATTTTTGTCATTTTTGTCATTTTTGTCATTTTTGTCATTTTTGTCATTTTTGTCATTTTTGTCATTTTTGTCATTTTTGTCATTTTTGTCATTTTTGTCATTTTTGTCATTTTTGTCATTTTTATCATTTTTGTCATTTTTGTCATTTTTGTCATTTTTGTCATTTTTGTCATTTTTGTCATTTTTGTCATTTTTGTCATTTTTGTCATTTTTGTCATTTTTGTCATTTTTGTCATTTTTGTCATTTTTGTCATTTTTGTCATTTTTGTCATTTTTGTCATTTTTGTCATTTTTGTCATTTTTGTCATTTTTGTCATTTTTGTCATTTTTGTCATTTTTGTCATTTTTGTCATTTTTATCATTTTTATCATTTTTGTCATTTTTGTCATTTTTATCATTTTTGTCATTTTTGTCATTTTTGTCATTTTTGTCATTTTTGTCATTTTTGTCATTTTTGTCATTTTTGTCATTTTTGTCATTTTTGTCATTTTTGTCATTTTTGTCATTTTTGTCATTTTTGTCATTTTTGTCATTTTTGTCATTTTTGTCATTTTTGTCATTTTTGTCATTTTTGTCATTTTTGTCATTTTTGTCATTTTTGTCATTTTTGTCATTTTTGTCATTTTTGTCATTTTTGTCATTTTTGTCATTTTTGTCATTTTTGTCATTTTTGTCATTTTTGTCATTTTTGTCATTTTTGTCATTTTTGTCATTTTTGTCATTTTTGTCATTTTTGTCATTTTTGTCATTTTTGTCATTTTTGTCATTTTTGTCATTTTTGTCATTTTTGTCATTTTTGTCATTTTTGTCATTTTTGTCATTTTTGTCATTTTGGTCATTTTTGTCATTTTTGTCATTTTTGTCATTTTTGTCATTTTTGTCATTTTTGTCATTTTTGTCATTTTTGTCATTTTTGTCATTTTTGTCATTTTTGTCATTTTTGTCATTATGTTCATTTTTGTCATTTTTGTCATTATTGTCATTTTTGTCGTTTTTGTCATTTTTGTCATTTTTGTCATTTTTGTCATTTTTGTCATTTTTGTCATTTTTGTCATTTTTGTCATTTTTGTCATTTTTGTCATTTTTGTCATTTTTGTCATTTTTGTCATTTTTGTCATTTTTGTCATTTTTGTCATTTTTGTCATTTTTGTCATTTTTGTCATTTTTGTCATTTTTGTCATTTTTGTCATTTTTGTCATTTTTGTCATTTTTGTCATTTTTGTCATTTTTGTCATTTTTGTCATTTTTGTCATTTTTGTCATTTTTGTCATTTTTGTCATTTTTGTCATTTTTGTCATTTTTGTCATTTTTGTCATTTTTGTCATTTTTGTCATTTTTGTCATTTTTGTCATTTTTGTCATTTTTGTCATTTTTGTCATTTTTGTCATTTTTGTCATTTTTGTCATTTTTGTCATTTTTGTCATTTTTGTCATTTTTGTCATTTTTGTCATTTTTGTCATTTTTGTCATTTTTGTCATTTTTGTCATTTTTGTCATTTTTGTCATTTTTGTCATTTTTGTCATTTTTGTCATTTTTGTCATTTTTGTCATTTTTGTCATTTTTGTCATTTTTGTCATTTTTGTCATTTTTGTCATTTTTGTCATTTTTGTCATTTTTGTCATTTTTGTCATTTTTGTCATTTTTGTCATTTTTATAATTTTTGTCATTTTTGTCATTTTTGTCATTTTTGTCATTTTTGTCATTTTTGTCATTTTTGTCATTTTTGTCATTTTTGTCATTTTTGTCATTTTTGTCATTTTTGTCATTTTTGTCATTTTTGTCATTTTTGTCATTTTTGTCATTTTTGTCATTTTTGTCATTTTTGTCATTTTTGTCATTTTTGTCAATTTTGTCATTTTTGTCATTTTTGTCATTTTTGTCATTTTTGTCATTTTTGTCATTTTTGTCATTTTTGTCATTTTTGTCATTTTTGTCATTTTTGTCATTTTTGTCATTTTTGTCATTTTTGTCATTTTTGTCATTTTTGTCATTTTTGTCATTTTTGTCATTTTTGTCATTTTTGTCATTTTTGTCATTTTTGTCATTTTTGTCATTTTTGTCATTTTTGTCATTTTTGTCATTTTTGAACTTTTTTTCAAAAAAAAAAATATTATCTCAAAAGTAACACAACATTTTAAGATCCTATCAATATCTAAAAGCCATTGCTGTGCTCCAGCCCCTTTTAGGATTTTCCTTTTTGATCCAGCCAAGTTCATAGTTTATTAAAATTCAATTTCTCTCCTTTGCTCTGGACGCTGCTTCTGGAATTGCCGGTACTGAATCACTCCGACTGCCAATAATAACCGAAACCCTTTCTCTTCGAACGTTTTCTAATACAATTCGTCGTCGTCGATCTCGGTTCCTCCGACCCTACCTTCACTTAATCCGATCAGAGGAGATTATCTCAGGTAATTAAGAGATGAAATAAAATATTTCGAAAGCAGCCTGGGAACAACCTGATCTGAGTGAGTGGGATTTCTCTTTAGTTCTTCTGAGTTTCCAATCGATGCTGTTGTTTCTTTGGTTTTATGCCAACTTTTGTTTCGTTCAGGCTCCCCATTACCTACCCAATCTGTGTAGTACCAGGTCCATTCATTTCAATTTCCTTTTTGGTACATGCGGGTTCGAAAACCCTCAGGCAAATTAGTTTAATTATTTGTGGCTTTAAAGCTACCCGCATTACACAGACCTACATTTACTCACCCCACACTTTGCCCAATGAATTCCATTTTATTTATATTTAGTTTGGATCTTTGGCTGCAACTCGACGATGCAATTAAATTAGTCAGCTTGGTCAGGAGTTTTCACTCAGCCATCTTGTAACTCTCGATTTTGTTGGAATCATCGATTTTGATGTGCTGGGGAAGAGAGCGTATTTCCCTCAGACTGATTTGATTGATCTCAAATTAAACCGGAACTTTTTTCCAGCATTAGTTTGATGGTCCTCATCGAACTCTCGCATATACAAAATCTCTATTGAGCCTTTTAGTAAAAGAGGCAGCTTTTCTTATGTTTGGTCACAGTTTTTAGAAAATGATGATACACAAATGCAATTAACTAATTCTAAAGCCTGCTTTAGATAGAATTTGAACAAAAACAATTGCCTGTATTTCAGTTAATTACTATTGAATTCAAAAGCATACTTTTAATAAAAAAAAATATGGAAAAAATCATTCGTCATGGTTTCGAAGGAACTCTCGAAATTTTTACTATAACTCGAAGTCCCCGACAGGGCCGAAGTCCTTAACTGGACGGAAGCCCTATACTGGACCGAAGTTCTCAACTGGCTCGAAGACCTCAATTAGCAACTATGCCTTGATAGGACCTAAGCCCTAAACTGGATCGAAGTTTTGAACTGGACCGAAAACCTAAACTGAACCGAAATCTTTAACTGGAACGAAGTCTTCAATTGGACCGAAGTTCTATACTGGACCAGATCCTCAACTGGACCAAAGTCCTCGACTGGGAATTATGCCTTGACTGGGAAGAAGTTCTTAACTGCACTGGAGTCCTTAACTGGCAACTATGCGTTGACTTGACCGAAGTCCTAAACTGGACGGAAGCCCTCGACTGGACATAAGTCCTCGACTAGCAACTATGCCTTGACTGGGCCGAAGTCGCCGACTGGACAGAAGTCCTCAACTGGACCGATGTCCAATAACGAACCGAACTTCTCAACTGGCTCGAAGACCTCGACTGACAACTATGCCTTGATTGGACCTAAGTTATTAACTGGACTTAAGTTCTAAACTGAACAAAGGCCTTAACTGAAACAAAGTACTAAACTGATCGATGTCCTCAACTGGACCGAAGTCCTCGACTGGACCGATGTCTTCAACTAGACTGAAGTCCAAAACTGGACCAAAGTTCTCCACTGGCTCGAAGTCCTCGTCTGGCAACTATGCCTTGATAAGACCTAAGCCCTTAACTGGATCGAAGTTTTGAACTGAACCGAAGACCTAAACTGAATCGAAATCTTTAACTGGAACGAAGTCCTCAACTGGACCGAATTCCTCAACTGGACCAAAGTCCCTGACTGGCAACTATACCTTGACTGGAAGGAAGTTCTTAACTGGACTTCAGTCCTCAACTGGCAACTATGCGTTAATTTGACTGAAGTCCTTAACTGTACCGAAGTCCTTAACTGGGCCGATGCCCTCGATTGGACAAATGTCCTCGATTGGCAACTATGCCTTGACCGGACCGAAGCCCCGACTGAACCCGAAGTCCTCAAGTGGATCGAAGTCAAAAACTGGACCGAAGTTTTCAACTGGCTCGAAGGCCTCGTCTGGCAATTATGCCTTGATTGGAGCTAAGCCTTTAACTGGACCAAAGTCCTGAACTGGACCGAAGTACTAAACTGAAACGAAATCCTTAACTGGACCGAAGTTCTCAACTGGACTAAAATCCAAAACTGGACTGAAGTTCTCAACTGGCTCGAAGTCCTCGTCTGGCAACTATGCCTTGATAGGACCTAAGCCCTTAACTTGACCGAAGTGCTGAACTGGATAGAAGTCCTAAACCTAACCGAAATTTTTAATTTGAACGAAGTCTTTAACTGGACCGAAGTCCTAAACTAAACCGTAATCCTCAACTGGACCAAAGTCCTCGACAGGCAACTATGCCTTGACTGGAACGATATTTTTAACTGGACTGGAGTCCTCAACGCGTTGACTAGACCGAAGTCCTTAACTGAACCGATGTTCTAAACTGATCCGAAGTTCTAAACTGGACCGAAGCCCTCGACTAGACAGAAGTTCTCGACTGGCAAATATACCTTGACTTGACCGAAGTCCTAAACTGGACCAATATCTTAAAATGAACCGAAGTCCTAAACTGGACCGAAGTCCTGAACTGGACCGAAGTCCTAAACCAGACCGAAGTCCTCGTCTGGCAATTTTGCCTTTACTAGCGATTCTACCTTTCGATTACTTAGTTTAGCTTAGCTTAGCTTGTTTGACTACTCATATCCCGAAATGCTTCTCTAACATTGTTTTCGATTGGTTATTGGTTATTGTTTGGTTATTTGAATAAAAAAAAAAGCATATTGAATACATTTCTAGCTCCAAGATCGCTGGCGTGGCTAAGTAGAACTACTTCCACATCGCCAATGGTTGATACTTCCTGATTGATCGAGGCCATCAATTTTGTGTAAGAACCAAAAGAATGCAGCTTGCGATTAGCTATTCATTCTCAATGAACAAAACTCACGCTCTCCCTTAAAAAAACAAAAAAAAAAAAAAAGATCAATAACGACGCCAGCCACGTCCTAGTAGTCAATGAGGGATAAAGGAAGGATTGTTAGTAAGATACTTTTTCTGCGAATCTGTATTCAAGTATCTCAAGAAGGGTTCTGTTAGTAAGGGAGAGGTTTGTATAAGGAGCCATTTTTGGAAAATGCTGCGATCTTCGTTTTACCTACACCTCCTATGCTCCTAGACTTTTTCTGAGAAATCTCCTATTCATACCTACGGACTACGGTGTGTTAATAATTTGAATATCCAAAAACAATAATGAACACTTTAATAATTAGATTTCTGAAATTTCTCACCAGCTAGCTGTTTCTCTAATTAAAAGTTCTATAACATAATAGATTTTTAAAACGACAAAAATTTGAAAGAAAATGTAAAAAAAATAGTTGAATTTCACATTTATAAAATGATGAAAAAGATTTCGAACATTTAAACAAAATGTTTAAGAATTTAAAGAAATAATCTGAAAATAACTTGATAAAAATAAAGATAATAATTATTCGATTTTAAAAACACGTTTGAAAAAATATCAAGAAAAATGCATCCTTTATATTTCGAAAAAAAAAATCTAAATTGCTATTTAATAAATGATTAAAATACTTTGAAAATGTTTTAATTCTTATGAACACGGTTTTTAAATGTAAGTTTTCTAGTAACATGACAGAAATAATATTCTGACAGCTATCAATTGAAAAATGTTCATGAAGGTTCATGACTCTTAAAGAATTTTTTCACGCAAAAAAGTTAAAATACAATCTAGTTTACATTCAGTTTATGGAATAATAATAGATATGCATAAATCAAGCAGTTTAATGTGAAAACAACTAAATATAAAATTTAAAAATTTAAAATTGCACACAATTTCAACGGGGAAATATTCCTTGTGAAATGTTTCGTATCTTGTTTAGAATCATCTTACTGCTATATTTTATTGAGAGAAATTTGTCGAAAACATGAGAAATTAATTAAATCAAATGGATAGAAATTATAGAAAACACTTAGCTGAAAATCCATCGGCAGTTATCTTGAAGGGTTACGTTCGTCTTGGATTACAATTTCCAAGGCGCGATTTTTTCGGCTATTTGAACTATTATTTTGGTGAATTTTCACGGTGCACGAAAAAATGGTGTCCGATGTCAAAAATTCATGACCAACTTTTCCTATGTGGTCACCTGGAAGCGTTTTGTAATAAAACTTCCTGGCGATTCTACCTTTGGAATACTAGAGCAAGTTCACTGGTTTTGAGAAAATGTGGTAGAAATTTTGACATTTTGAAAATTTTACCATGCAAAAATGTTTTCAAGATCTTTGGGCTTCGTTTTTTTACGGTACTATTTCTATTTCAGCCGTATGTGATAGAAATATTGCTATGTTTGCATCACAGCATGCAAAACTACAACACGTGTTGTTAAAAAACCACAAATCTTGAAAATGTTTTTGCACAAAATTTTCAAAATGAGCAAAAAAATAACAAAATCTCTACCACTTTTTCCCAACACCAGTAAACTTGCTCTTAGGAACCAAAAACACACTTTCAAATTACAACAGAATCTATTTTGAAATAACTTCAACTTTATTCGAATAAAATTATTCACTGGCTTGCTTTTTTTATCAAGCATCACTTTCGAACTCATCACTTTCGAAGCATTACTCTGGAAAAAATCACTCGTTGAAATTTTTTCATCGTAGCAACCAGAGATCTCTTTAAAACTAGAGCTACATATTATGCAATCACATGATGTCTATTAGGAAAACAAAATCCTGGAAAGATCACCACTGTGAAAACTCAAATTTCGATTGAAAGAGCCCGAATAGGATTGTACCGTGAAAAAAACCACGAATTCCATATTCACAGACCATAAATTATATGGTTTTCACAATGTTTATTATCGTCTTAGATAGTTTGAATCCACATTGGATTTCGTAGATTCCGACCATACATTTCGTAGTTTTGGCCAAAATAACCATGAAAAAAGGGTATTGTTATGCAGCGTGACCATGAAAAAAATGGCGATTTTCCATACATTGGAAAGCTCAAAAATATAAAGTTCATGGTTAAAACAGCTTTTTTTTCAAGTTTTATCCAAAAAAAACCATGAAAATACGTTTATTTTGATTGTGTTAGCAAAGATGGAAATCTAGGTTAATTGATGGAACAAAAATATTATTTTTACCGTACAATTTCATGGTTCATACAATGAAAAAACAATTTTCTTCTGGATTGCAATATTTAATTTCATTTTATTTTTTTTATTTTATATTTATTTTTTTCATAAAGATAACCTCAATTCAATAAAATATTTAACCATACATGCCTGGTTTGTACAGTGTGATTCTGATTCCTACAAGGTCTTTCTGGATGGCACCAGCTCATTTTGAAGGACACATTTCCGACGGCTGCAAATGATTTTCCCGTGCCGCCGAGGAGACTTCACCGGAAGTTTTGTGAGGAGCCTGTCTACCGGAGCTGTGGAACAGCATCTAGAAAATAAAATTAATTTAAAAAATACTGTTCTAAAAATCACTACTACTGTAAAAGCTTCTCACCGTTTTCAAAATATTTCGATGCCCGCACCAAAAAAATTGTTCGCGAAAACTTTTTGCCAAAATGGCGCGTGTTCAAGAATCTCTACACGATAAATAGAAAATGTGTAAAAAAAACCAAAATTTTACCATTGTTCATTTTGGTTTGGTCTTACATTTTAACATGAATTACACTGTAACAATACTAATCAAAAGAAAATTATTGTTATACCGTATTTCTGTAATTTTCGGCAACTGTGAAATATTTTGAATTAACTATATACTTCACGGTGACTTTAAAATTTATGCTGGTTTCAAAATTAAATGTGGTAGACAGATATTTAGATACTACGATGAAGTTTACTGTTAAATTGAAAATCACTGATCGGTTATTTTAAAACCATGGTCTTTGCTATTCGGGAGGAAATCTCTGGTTGTCCGTAGTGTCCACTTTGACGTTTTTTCACCAATTCGACAAGTAGTCCGGGAACCCGTGTGTGTCGAGCTGTTGGAGAGTCGATGTATCGAGACAGATCGAGGGGTGTTCGATTGTAAATGTCGATATACACTCTTAGATCAATTCATCCTAACAAAACCCACAATGGATTACAAATAACTGTGCACAAATTTATCCCTTTTTTCGGCTTCCATGTTGATTGTTTACAAAGTAGAGTCAATTTGCGGAATGTCGAAAATACATACGCGAAGCTAACAAAATTCCCGACACGTCGGCGCCAAGATCTTCCAAATCTATCCACCAGGAGCACCAAAATGTTAGCACAAGTTAGTTCCAATTGAAAATGAAGCAAGCTTTAAGAGGTGATGAATATAAATCGTTTTCAAGGTTGCAATTAAATTCTATAATTTTCAGTTGTATGCCTAAATGATACTGTTAAAATGAGTAATTCAACGAAGGGTTCAGTTGTGGAATAGAGTTAATCTTGATTTGTTATCTCAGTAAGGTCCTTAAAAAGCTACACTCTACACTAGCTAACTGTGAGTTTCATCAGATACGTACAATCAGATGAAATCCAGTTTTGCTAGACTAAAGGACTCTTCGTATGATTTTAGAATCTATCCTTCCTTACATTTTTATCAAACGATTACAAATCTCTCGTAGTTTTTTTGTTTTTCCTTTTTTATAGGAATTTAACTCTCATAGTTTAAAATGTTTATAATCCGTTTCCAAAAACTAATTTCGTTTCTCGAAACACATTGCAGCTTTACGACGCATTGCCGAACCGGAAACACGCCGGCCAGTGCATGTGCAACGTTTCGCTCATCATGGAGGAACTGAAGATGGACAGCACCCTTCGGGAGTTCCTCCGGGGTCCCGAGGGACCCCAGGGACGGGACGGCAAAACCGGCGCTCCAGGATTAACGGTTTGTATTTTATTTCAAATCTGAATCAAGATGATTTTCATAAACAGAAAAAAAGATAATTACTGATCGATGTTTTCCTTTTTTCCCACAGGGTGCTACGGGACCAGCTGGTGAACGTGGCGCTGCCGGTCCCAAAGGAGACAAAGGGGATCGGGGCGATGTGGGAACGCCCGGTCCGGAGGGTAAGTTAAATGCCTAAGGAAAATTACTAACTTGAAATTTGACTCATCTGTTTTTTTTTTCTTTTCCATTCAACAGGAGTCCCCGGAAACAAGGGAGAATCGGGCTTGGATGGCATGCCTGGTCCTCCTGGACTTCCGGGCCCTCCGGGACCACCGGGTATCCCGGAAAACTATGATGTAAGTCATCGCTCTCGAATGGAGCATATTTCTAACATAATTTTTACTTTCTCACTGATATAATCAATTAACGAACAATGTACTCATGAGCATATATTTTCTTTCTCTGACTAACCCATTAACCAAATATCACCAAATTTGTTATGTCGAAATATTTTAACCCCCACTATTCTAGATTAAT
The DNA here is from genome assembly GCF_029784155.1 of Uranotaenia lowii. NCBI lineage: Eukaryota > Metazoa > Arthropoda > Insecta > Diptera > Culicidae > Uranotaenia > Uranotaenia lowii. The sequence continues at coordinate 39,307,563 of NC_073693.1, forward strand.
TGGAATCCATCGAGGATGTTCAAGGTATAGACATGTGTTTGTAAATGGAATGTTTTTTAATATAACTTACTCTAGGTTTAAATGAGCTAACAATTCAGCAATGATAAGTTAAAAACTGTTAACCAAATTGATTAAATTTTTGGGAAAATAACAAAAAACAAGTCAAATAAAAAAATCTGAAATTGAAACTTTTTATTGGGACTGGGTTTTATCATAAAATAACTTTATCGAAGTCAAAATTCAAACGTCTAAATTCTAAGTTTCTGATTTGAAAGTCGGCATACAGCTCTACATTTGTAGAATTTCCTTGTTAAAACAATCGACGCTTTAATTTCTCGAACGACACGATGTGGTGGATCAATGTTTTGGAAGCTCACGAATGTCAACACTTATATCTTGCCTTCAACCACATTGTATGCCTGTTTGTTAACAACATGGTTGCCAGTCGAAGGGATTAAATATGCATGAGCAGCAACTCAAGTGCGTTCACCACACGCATAAACTCTCCGGTGGCGGCTTGCGTATCTTCCGTGCCTTTCCGGCTGCTGCTTCCGGCTTCAGCTTCTTCCCATCCGAAAAATCACCCGCTTTGTGGGTGGCCAAAAGCATGGGAGAATTTTTTTTTCCAGCCATAAAGTGGAACATTTACCTCAATCATAAAGCCGTCGCTGCGTGTGGGTTCCCATAAAAAAAAACTGACGGCCGGAAAAAAAACGTGCTGCACTCGATGGAACTGATCTCAATGACAACCGAGAAGAATAAACCTTTTTGTGTCGATTTCGTGTCCATATTTTTAAACAGCGTGAAAGTACACGATAACACCAACATTTAAAATAGAGTTATCCATCGTGAAATTATGATAGCATTTATTTTTTGGATTTCATGAAATTGTGGATTAAACTCACAAAATTTAAACGTGATTTCATCATTTCCAACAGCTAGTTGTTATAAAAAAAATCCCTAAAATTATTAAAATTCCTACCTAAATAATACATTTTATTTCATTACGTAAATTAATAGGTGTTTGAAAAATATAATTCAGTCAAAATCTTAATAATAAAAACAAATCTCTTTATATATGTTATTTTCTTCAATTTTGATAAATATTGACCCAAAAAATGTTAACAAAAGGTGCTAGAATTAGAATTAAAACATCAATTCTTACGCTTTATTGAGTGTGAAAACATATTGATTGCTGAACAGTCTGGACTCAGAAAGCAGCATTCAGCTGAATCTGCAGTTAACTTGATACTTCAAAATTGGAAGATTAATATTAAAATGGAACTTACAGAGTGGCTGTGTTTCTAGACTTCAAGAGACTATTTGAAACTATTGATGGTACAGTTCTAAGCTGTCTCAAAAATTATTTGGAGAACAGAATGCAACGTACAAAGTATCATTTTACTCGCGATACAGAAAAAATGACCAAGGAGTTCCCCAAGGAAATGTGTTGGGTCCCATGTTATTTATACAGTACATCAATGACATGAAAATGTGCGTAAATTACAGCCGTCTCAAGCTTTTTGAAAATGATTTCGTCTCCTATTGGAGTGAAAATAACTTAGAACTCTTTGTACAATAAGCAAATGCTGATTTGAAAAATATTGCAGATTTTTTCGAAATTTAAATCCTGATAAAACCAACTGAATGATTATTGGAAATCGCAAAATGGAAGTAAACCCTAGGTTATTAATCGATGGTTGTGAGATCGCAAGGGTGCGTCAAGTCAAATGCCTAGGAGTTCAAGTCGATGAAAAATTTAATTTCATAGCTCACATAGTAGTAGAGTAAGTAGATATATGACTTTCTGGTCGAAAATAATCTACGTTAAATCTGTTATTATTTCGACTATTGCGCTACAATTTTACCTCATGCATCTGATACACAAACAAAGCGCCTACAAAGAATTCAAAATAAGATCATGCGAGTAGTGATACGATGTAATTGATACTCACCTAGTACATCAATGCCAGACATACTTCAATGGTTGTCAGTGAAACAGAGAATTGCGTATAACAGTTTGATTTTTATATATTTATAAAATGAAAAACGGAATATTACCGGCTTACTCGACTTACAGACCGTCCTGCAGTACGGCAACGATGTACATAGCTACAATACGAGAAAAGCCCATGATTTGAGAAAGAAAATTACAAAACAATCAGTACTCTACATCGGTCTAAAGATGTTTTAAAGCCTGCCACAGAATAACAGATATAGTTCAAACATAATACTTTTTAGAAAATGACAAGTTAACATGTAACAGACAATTTGAAATATATAACTAATCATAAAAAGAATCATATGCTAGTGATGAAGATCTGGCGAAATACCAGATATATAATTGTACAGTGATGGACATACGTAAGAGTCTGATTATGTCACATAGTTGGATTATGTTACCTGATTGGATTATGTCACATGCTCAGATTTTGTTGCATGTTCAGTTTATTTCACATGGTCTGATTATGTTCCATGGTCGATTATGTCACATGATCTGAATATGTTGCGTGGTCGGACTATGTTGCATGGTCAGATTATGTCACGTGGTCAGATTATGTCACATGGTCGATTATTTTTCGTGGTCGGATTATGTCACATGGTCCGATTATGTCACGTGGTCGGATTATGTCACATGGTCTGAATTTGTTACATGGTCTGATTATGTCACGTGGTCGGTTATGTAGCATGGTCAGATTATGTGACATGGTCGATTATGTTGCATGTTCTGATAATGTCACATGGTCGGACTATGTTGCATGGTCGGATTATGTCACATGGTCCGATTATGTTCCAAGGTCGAATTATATCACATAGTCGGACTATGTTGCATGATTCGAATATGTCACATGCTCCGTTTTTGCTGCATGGTCTAATTATGTCACTTGGTCCGATTATGTTTCATGGTCGGATAATGTTGCATGATTGGATTATGTCACATGGTCTGATTTTGTTCCATGGTCTGACTATGTCACATGGTCGGATTATGTTGCATGGTCGAATTATGTTACATGATTGGATTATGTCACATGCTCCGATATTGCTGCATGGTCTGATTATGTAACTTGGTCAATTAAGGTGCATGATCCGATTATGTTGCATTGTCGGATTATGTTACATGGTCTGTTTATGTCACGTGGACAATTATATTGCATGGTCGACTATGTCACATGGTCTGATTATGTTGCATGTTCGAAATATGTTGCATTGTCAGATTATGTTGCATGGTCGGTTATGTCACATGATCCGATTCTGTCACATGGCCGGATTTTGTCATATGGTCCTATTATGTTTAATGGGCAGATTATGTCGCATGGTCGGATTTTGTTGCATGATTGGATCATGTCACATGGTCTGATTATGTCACGTGGTCGGTTATGTTGCATGGTCAGATTATGTTGCATGGTTGGATTATGTCACAAGGTCCGATCATGTCGCATGGGCTGATTATGTCACCTGGTCGAATATGTTGCATTTTCAGATTATGACACATGGTCAGAAAATGTTGCATGGTCCGACTCTGTAACATGGTCTGATTTTGTAACGTGCTCGATTATGTTTTCCGATCGGATTATGTTGAATGATTGGATTATGTTGTATGGTCGGATTATGTCACATGATCGATTATGTTGCATGGTCTGAATGTGTCACATGGTCGATTATGTTGCATGTTTCGATTATGTCAGGTGGTTGAATTCAATTATATGGTTGAAATGTTTCATACATTCAGATATTGCCTTTTTGGCACTGTCACATGTTGATCTTGACGAGAATATCCGGGCCGGAAAACCAGGCAATTTTATATAAAAACCTGGCAAAAACCGGACAGTTGATTTCAATAGTGACGACCATAATCCGGGTAATATAGGGGCATAATTTATCAAAACCCAGAAATTACTCCACAAAAATCAAGAAAAAAAAATTTTAAAAAGATTTTTTTCATCAAAACCTATCGACAGATTTTGAATCGTATTTTAGGCTTCTAAAAAACGCTTTAAGATTATTTTTATAAAACTTATTAATAAACTTCCGTTTGGGAGGCATGAATTAAAAAATTTACATGTTTTTTTTTTTGTTTGATTTGCCATATAAAGTGAATAAATCCGGGAAACATCCGGGATTTTTCCAATGAAATCCGTGAAACTGAGCCGGACCAGACTGTTCCAAAATTTCGTATTAAATATCCGGGCAAACCTAGATAAAACTGGGTAATTTGGCAACCTTAGTATACCTTAGTATGTTTGAAATTCTGATTTTAGAAGCCAACCTTTGCCAAGTCTTGCCAGTTTTTAAAATATTTATAATGGTGAGAGCAATCGCATGTTTTGAGTACTAAGTATAATACTAAGTATACTTTGTGAACAGTATGGTATTTTGATGTCAACTTTAACTTTTAAAATATAATAAAAACATTAGTATTTTATATCTGGCATTAATTTTTACGACCTTATCGGTGAATGTTGGGTTCTCATAGTGAGAACATTTCAAGAATTGAAATTTATAGATGGATAGAAGAAGATTAGAAGAAAATTATAGGTGTTGAAATGAGCGGGTAGAAATTTTTAAGTAGCATTTTCACCACATACTTAACTTTTGTTCAATCACGGATCAACTATTTTGAAATGTTAGAATCGGACAGGGTTGAGTCTAACACAACACAATAGTTGATCTTGAGTGGTTCCCACCGTTAGACTCAACCCTGTCCGATTCTAACATTTAAAAATAAATGATCCGTGATTGAACAAAAGTTAAGTATGTGGTGAAAATGCTTCTTAAAAATTTCTACCCGCTCATTTCAACACCTATAATTTTCTTCTAATCTGCTTCTATCCATCTATAATTTTCAATTCTTGAAATGTTCTCACTATGAAAACATAACATCATCGATAAGGCCGTAAAAATTAATTTCAAAACATAAATCACGGTGATTAATCTTAATTAATAAAATTAAAACGTACCTTAAATATTAAAAACTATGATTCCACAGAAAAATGTATTTCACTGACTTGAAAATTGGACTTTTTGATTTTTTTTAAGGAATTGTACCACTGCGCTGGTGCGCATTAAGGAGTTAAAATGCTCATTCCTAAATGATAAGGAAAGAAGCGTTTCATCTTTTGACTCAATCATTCTAAAAAATCAATTAGGATGAAATATACAGTTAAAGTTCTGTAAATCGTAATATTCAGTTGTTTCTTGCAACTAAACAAGATCTACAACTGGAAACTTGTTAATTTGAAAGTTTTCATTTTGTAAGACTTTTTTTTATTTTGAACCATCTTCGGTACATATTTTGAGCATACTAAATTCTATTCAAATTTCAAAATATTTTTGACTCCAGTACACGCATCATTGGCATTGATCAACGTAAATTATGGTTTCAAAGTTTGTTGTTAATTTCACCTTATATTTTCAACAGAAGAGTAACACTCTTGTGAACCACCTTCTTCCATATTTGTGAATTTGAGTCATCCGCTTATAGAAATAGCTAGTTACATAAAAAAAAAATTAAAATAAAATTACTTTCCATTCAAAAATTAAAAACCAAGAATTTTATATTTAAGCAAAAACGATGTTTAGGGCAATTTATTTAGTTTATCCTCTTTGTTAATCAATTTCCACTTTTGAGTTGGCAGAAAAAACCGTAACAGTACTTGTCATTGAAGATTGTTGTTACACAGAATAATTGTGGTTTAGAGAGAAACAACAATCGAAGGTAGGAGAAAAATATAAAACTATCAATTAATCAATAATAAACTGAAAAGCAGCAAAAAATTTTACAAAAATGTAAGAAAATGAGTGAACAAAAACTGAATAAATGCACCTGAAACGAAATAGTTTCCTGAATAACTATTGGATAAATAATGCCTAAAAATCTAGATTACTAATTTTTAATTAACTTTTTTTTCATATCTAATTTTAAGTATTTGAAAAACAAACTGTCAACTCTTTTAAAATTTTCAAGCAACTTCTGTTTTTTTCCAAAATTTCAAAAAGTATCAAGAAGAGGTTATAAACAGTTTAATTTGCAAATCCTGTGTTTCATTATTATTCTGTAAAAATTGGGTCGAATGCAGAATACCACTTCAATGTTGGCTCCAATAATGAAAATTCCTACTCATTTCTTTCTGATATGATCAAAAGATTTTTATGATTGAATGTTTATCACTTGTTTTTTTAAAGGCTAAAATTTGTATTCAACTTAAAGCTTTTTGCTGGGTGTGTTCAAATTCCTAATAATCAAATACAATTATGTGATTAATGCTGTGAAATGGTTGGAAGGTTGGTCCCAAATATGTTCCTTATCACAGTCCATTGTTGAGCCTCTAACCTACCTACCTAAGGGTCCAGCGCCGATTGACCGGCGCATAGGACTGAGATAAAAGATCTCCACTGCTGGCGATTCGGAGCCAGCGTCTTCACTTGCTGCCAGCCAAGGTTCTCGTCAATTGTGCGGATTTCAGCGGCAAGACTTCGCCGCCACGAGCTTTTGGGCCTGCCTCTTCTTCGATGCCCATCTGGATTCCAGTCAAGCGCCTCTCTGCAAATCTCGTTTTCATCTCTTCGCAGCGTGTGCCCAATCCATCTCCACTTACGTTCCCGAATCTCGATTTCTAGCGCCTTTTGATGACACCGGCGATGAAGTTCAACGTTTGAGATCCAGTTGCCAGGCCACCAAGCGCGGATGATGTTCCGCAGGCAGCGATTCACAAAAACTTGCAGTTTTCGCGTCGTCACCGCATATGTGCACCAAGTTTCACACCCGTACAGCAATACGGATTTAACGTTTGAGTTGAAGATTCGGATCTTAGTTCGTAGAGAGATCTGGCGTGACCGCCAGATTTTTCGGAGACTCGCAAACGCAAATCGGGCTTTTCTGATCCGGGTTTCGATGTCCTTCTTGGTACCACCATCAGGCGTAATCTGGCTACCAAGATACTGGAAGCACTCCACTGTCTCAACCTGTTGTCCAGCTACCACGAAATTGGAACGATTTTCTGTATTGATTTCCATCGACTTGGTCTTTCCGACATTGATTTTGAGACCTGCTGCCTTGGAGCTTTCGGTGAGGTCGTCGAGTTTGCTCTGCATGTCTTGTTGTGTTTGGGCGAGCAAAACAATATCGTCTGCCAGGTCAAGGTCGTTCAGTTGCTACATGGTTGAAGGATTCCACGGCAATCCTCGGTTTGGTCTACAGTCAATCAATCCAGTCAAGATCTCATCCATTACGATGAGAAAAAGCAGCGGTGACAAAATACATCCTTGTCTCACTCCAGCAGTTACCGGGATTGGTTCGGACAAGACACCGTCGTGCAAGGTATACGAGAATGCCTCGTACTGTGCTTCGATGAGATGGACTAGTTTCTCTGGGACTTCTCGTCGTCTAAGAGCAGCCCAGATGTTTTCGTGGTTCAGTCGGTCAAATGCTTTTTCGAAATCAACGAACACCAGCAGAAGAGAGTCCTGGAATTCGTTGATTTGTTCCAGAGTGATTCGTAGCGTTGTTATGTGGTCCACACATGATCGTCCGGATCGGAATCCAGCTTATTGCCGTCGGAGTGTAGCGTCGATTTTCTCCTGGATCCTGTTCAGGATCACTTTGCAGAGTACTTTAAGGGTTGTACAGATCAAAGTTATGCCACGCCAGTTACCGCACCCTGTTAGGTCTCCTTTCTTTGGGACCTTTACGAGGATACCCTGCATCCAGTCGGCCGGGAATGTTGCAGTATCCCAAATGTCAGCGAAAAGACGGTGCAACATTTGTGCTGACAAGGCAGGGTAGGCTTTGAGCATTTCAGCAGGAATGCAATCGATTCCAAGCGCTTTGTTGGATTTCATGTCCTTCATTGCCGCTTCTATTTCAGTCAACGAGGGCGCTTCCGAGTTGACGCCATTAATGCGACTTACTGTGGGCGCCTCGAGCTGCGGGTTCTGTTGGCCATTGCTATTTGTAACTCGGAAAAGTTGATCAAAATACTCAGTCCAACGCTTGAGCTGATCTGTTCGATCTGTCAGCAGCTGACCTACTCGGTTTTTCAGCGGCATTCTTGCATTAGTCCTTGCACCACCATTGCACACTGGTACAGAACATCAATCTAGCGGAACTAAATTAATAGCGCCCAGGGATGAAAAGATAGACTTTTGATGTCTTCGACAACATTGCATAATTTTACAAGGCGCATACTTTGAAATAAAATATAGAATCAAGGGGTCCACCAATAGCAAGATAAAAATGCTAACTTTTTTGTTAAGCATTTTAGAGCTTTGGTATATTCTACAAAGTTGTTTATCTTAACAAAATACATAACTTTGATGAACAAGTCAAAGTTCTACAATTTCATTCTAAAGAGTTACAATGAAATTAAGAAAAATACCTTGAAAAAACAGTTTTTTTAATCTGAAACGTTGAAGGTAAGACAAAAATATTTTCAGTCTTCGAAACAAAGTTGTAAAATGTTAAGTTCTATAATCGTTTAGAACATTACGATGTGTTTTGAAATTGCTGAAGCGCTGTAGAAAGCATTTAGTGAAATATATTAACGATTTTCAAAGAAAAGTTTATCAAATTGCGCAAATTTTCGCACCATCAGCCAATGTGGATTTTATTTTTGGTGTTAAGAGGAATCATTGTCATATAAAACTAGCGTGGAACTCGGTGGAACTCGAAGCAATTTTAAGATTCAAAATCTAGTATTTTTTTCACAAATATCACTTTTTTTAGACACTTTATTAGTTTCTTAGTTTATTTGATGCAATGAACTTGCAGAATATGAGAATAAGAAATAATTAGATGATTTAACCGGTTTTCCGTTTCGAATTTATCAATAGAATCTGTTCTAGTACATCATTATATAGGTGATAACTGTACCTACACGTGAAAGTGATTTAACTCCAAAAGTAAACTAGCTTTCAGCTTTCAGTTGCTGATGGCAGGCCAATTTTGGCTCTATTTAACGAAAAAAAAAACACTTTTGAGATAATAAGTTTTCGTTGGACTACAAATTCAATTTGAGTACAGGATTTATGACCATTTTGAAAGCAGAGCTGTCAACACGTTGATATACACCATTTACTCCTGACCGAAGCAAATGTTGTAAAACAAGTATCTAAAAAAAGTGATATTTGTGAACAAAATACTAGATTTTCAATCTTAAAATTGCTTCGAGTTCCACCGAGTTCCACGCTAGTTTTATATGACAATGATTCCTCTTAACACCAAAAATAAAATCCACATTGGCTGATGGTGCGAAAATTTGCGCAATTCGATAAACTTTGCTTTGAAAATCGTTAATATATTACACTAAATGCTTTCTACAGCGCTTCAGCAATTTCAAAACACATCATAATGTTCTAAACGATTGTAGAACTTAACATTTTACAACTTTGTTTCGAAGACTGAAAATAGTTTTTTCTTACCTACAACGTTTCAGATTAAAAAAACTGTTTTTTCAAGGTATTTTTCTTAATTTCATTGTAACTCTTTAGAATGAAATTGTAGAACTTTGACTTGTTCATCAAAGTTATGTATTTTGTTAAGATAAACAACTTTGTAGAATATACCAAAGCTCTAAAATGCTTAACAAAAAAGTTAGCATTTTTATCTTGCTATTGGTGGACCCCTTGATTCTATATTTTATTTCAAAGTATGCGCCTTGTAAAATTATGCAATGTTGTCGAAGACATCAAAAGTCTATCTTTTCATCCCTGGGCGCTATTAATTTAGTTCCTCTAGATTGATGTTCTGTACCAGTGTGCATTGTTGAGCAAGTTGTGTTAAAGGTACTCATATTTTACCGAGCTCTGCTAGGCACCTTTGAACTTCAAATCATTCCTTATATGACTTGACGACTCGATAGTAGTATCGAAAACCTTTCGATTTCAGATTGACAACCGAGAAAACTTCTCGACTCGGATAGGCAAATACTTCCGTACCAGTAGATAGACATTGATTCCTGGACAAAATAAATGTAAGTGTTTTCTACATTTTTAAGGTACCATCAGGCATTTTTTATGTTTTAAATAAATCACTTCACCCGAATTCTGATTACTTAAAAAAGTTTTTTTTTTGGATTTTGAAAAACTGTGGGATATCGTGGCCTACCAAATCCAAATTGACTAGATAACGTGCAAAGTTTATGAGTTGACTCCAAACTGAAATTTCATAAATCATTTAGTTAATTAAGGCTATTTTTGATATCGATGGATACCGATACATTTAAGGCAAATGATAATCAATTGAAGTGTTTCCAATCCCTCATTTCTTTGAAAAAGGAAATAATTGTTTCAAAAGATCAGTTTCTGCAAAACGACAGAGAAAAAGTATTTTCGAGAATTTCGAGAATTTTTACGAATGTAACTTTCTTATTCTGAACCCTTAAATTTAATTCAAAAGTAACAAATTCTCAAAACTATATACCTATAATCACCAAATGATTATTCAAGGTTATTCTATCACTTTCGAGCCCACCGTGCAAAACCCAATGCTACATATCAAGTTCTATCTTCACGGGGAAAAAAAACCTTGAACCGATCCACTATATGTACACCAACCAGCCATGCCTTGGGTGAGATTTTTATTGGTCTGGATTGAAATTCCACCTATGTTGTCGGTATTTACGGATGGCTGTTTGGGGTTTGAGGGTGACTGACATAAAAATAAAAACCACAAGCACAGTTGCATACCTGCCTTGCCTTATCCCATGGTGGCAGATTACAAGTAGGTACACATACAGAAGGCACAAACACAACGGAAAGACGCACAGCATGTGATGTGACATGCACCACACTTCGACATCGTCGAGTCTCCTTTGGGTGACATTTGCGAAAACAAAATGAGAGTAGCAAGGGAGAAAAAAAACCAAACAAACAGAAAATCACCGCCGGAATAACACTTGTCATCCACATCCGTTTCCAATCTTTGCGGTGTAGAATGATGGGAACAAGCGGTCGAAAATGAGGGGTGAAGGAGGAACGTGGGCAAATCTATAGATTGAATTTGTGCACATTTGTTTGCAGAAATATGACAAATCAAATTCCACCTGGTGGGTTTCCTGTTTATTTATTTAGAAATTTATGCTTCAGCGTCTACCAGTCGGGAGAGTCAAGTGCCCCCCTGGAATCAATATCTATCCACTGGTACGGAAGTATTTGCCTATCCGAGTCGAGAAGTTTTCTCGGTTGTCAATCTGAAATTGAAAGGTTTTCGATGCTACCATTGAGTCGTCGAGTCATAAGTTAGGAATGATTTAAAGTTCAAGGGTGCGTAGCAGAGCTTGGTTAAAATTGGGTACTAGTAGTAGTAACACAATTTGCTGAAAAATAGACTGTGGTAAGAAACTTATTTAGGACGCACCCTTGCAAAAATTTTTCAGCATTAATCTCACAATTTAATATGATCATTAGGAACTTGAACGCACCCTGCAAAAGCTTTCAAAATTCAAATCCTATCTATAAAATCTATAAATCAAGGCTGTGTGAACGGGGGGGAGGGGGGGTTAGGTTGTTCACCGCTCCCCATGGAGATTTTTTTCTCCAAGTAAAATTCTAAGTTCAAGAAATGAATCTACCTTTGTACTGGGAAATCACTTGATCTCAAAAGGTTCAAATAAACAGGCATGGAATGTTAGAAAACATGTCACAAAATTGGCTCGCTTACGGCCAAGGTTGCCGAAATCACAGAAAAATATGTAATTTTACAAAAGGTTGAGCAAATTTTCATCACAGAATCTGTGTCACAGAACATAAAATTTTTAAATTATAACGGATTTCACTTATTTTTAATTTTTTAATGGATTTTCGGAATTATAATTTTTTGGACAGTCTTTAATTTAGATTTCTTACTTTGAATTAGAAAAGTATGATAATATTGGTAATGGTAATTGATTTTTTCCACATTAAATGTGAAAATGACTCAATTTACCATGAATTTTCCATGAAATTCAAGGAAATGGCATCACAGAAATCCATCACAGAATTTTTGGGTAAAACCACAGAAAGACAGAATTATTTTTCTCAAAAACACAAAAAAAATTCGGCAACCTTGCCTCCGGCGGATTTAAGTCCTAAATCACTCGTAAGACATTTCATTTTACGAAACTATATTGCAACTATGAATTGTTAATCTTAAATTTCACAAAACTTTTATTTTGAAACTCAAATTTTGACTTTCATAAACCCTACCTGGGTTTTCTTCAAGAAGTTTTCTTTAATTAAATAATTTTTTTTATCAAAATTCATTTAAAACACTAATTAACACATCAACAAGCTGGGAGCCATGTGACAGAAGTTTAAAACTACGTTAACACTAGAAAACAACAATTTCGGTACCTGTTTTGTGCCCATAATAATTGTTTTTTGGAAGATTTAGGCGCCCTGTAGAAAAATCATTCGCCTATTTGCCCTTGTTCTAGTGATATGGTAAGTGAAAATTTTGAATTAAATCGATCATCAAGAACTGATGAACCAAACCATTCTACATGAAAATAAAACCTAATTTTGAATCCATTTACTACCCTGCATTGAATCAAAAATAAGGATTTTGTCTAGATATTATAAATTCAGAAATATATTTATATAGCTTAAAAAAATTAATTTTACAATTTTAAGTAAATTCAATAGATAACATAAAAACTATTTCTTACATCGTTGAAAAAAGTGTTGGGATATTTGATTTTAAAGATTTTTGATTCAATTAAGAAATTTGTTGAAAACTATAAAACGATTGGACTTGTGGTTTGAAAAATATCTAAGATTTAATTTGGGTTAAAGTTTCTAAGAAATTTCGTCAAAATTGCTGTTTTTGAGAAATTGGGAAAAATAATCAATACTAAATCTTCTAGACTTTTTTCTCAAAAATCAAAATTACGATATTCGGGAAAGTTGATCATTGAATTAAAATCTTTTACATTCAAAACTTCGTAATCCTTTAGCCAAAAGAGTGCACAAATGTATTAAATGAATTTTTAACCACTTTCCATGGTCATTTCGGAAACAAGAGCTGCCAGAAATAAAAATTAATTGCATATTTGGAATCAGCCCCCCCAAATTAATCTGAATCATCAAACTTAAGTTCCAAGTACTCCGGAAAAATGTAAATTTTATTGCCTTGTGTAATCAACAGAATCAAAAACATCAACAAAGAATCTAGAACGTAATATCCATTACTTAATAACTATGTTATCACTTAGATTATATAAAAATCGTTTATGTCTTTACATATTTTATGCTGGGTTGAAACTTTTTTCAAAATACCAATTTCAGCCCCTTTATGATTTTGTGATTCTTGATCATCTAATTGTTCAACATCACATTCAAAAGGGTTTTCATAAATTTTACAAGGCAAGGTTGCCAGATTCGTTTCAGCACGTTCCCAGGCCGGACAAATCCGGGCTATTTCATCTGAAAACCTCGCTAAAAACGGGTATTTATTTCAAAATTGTCGACCGAAAAACCGGGCAATATCTGGCCAAATTTGATCAAAACCAAGGAAATACTCAACAAAAATGGAGATAAAAAATTCGAAAAAAAAATTTTCGTTAAAATTAATCAATAGATTTTAAATTGTATTTTAGGCTTTCAAAAAACCTTTCATGACTATTTTTAAGGAACTTGCTCAAAAAATTTCGTTTTGGACGCATAAATTAAAAAAAAATAACTACACAATTTTTTATTTAGGTTGATTTAATGGGAATAAGAATAACCCCGAGCAAAATTTGGACTTTTGCATTAAAATCCGGGCAACTGGGCCGGACCGAACTATTCCCTAATTTTTATATTTAATATCCGGGCTAACTTGGATAAAACAGGGCAATCTGGCAACCTTATACATGAGCCTATTAAGATTAATTTAGGAGCTCTGAATCCAAATATTTAATTAGACTTTTTTCTTTCGGGTTTTGTCATTTTGAAATTACTTTTGAAAATAGATAAAAATCATAAAAGAAATTTCAGCAATTTTTGAACAAAATTTTAAACCATTTCAAAATTTTTGAAAACAAAAAACGATTTTAATCAATAATTAAATTTCCCCAAGACCGCAAGTAATTATAACATCTGCGATAAATTCAACCAATTCGTCAAATGAAATAAAACCTTTTTTTTCTATAATGAAAGAAAATTTTTTGATGATAAATTAAGAATGGTACTTTTTTAGATGACTGTATCTCTGATATAAGAATATCTAAGTTAAACATTATTCTTCGATTAAAAAAATTAGTATCAAATTCAGAATTAGTTTTTGTTTTTCATGTAGATTTCTTGTTTCGTCAATGGCTTTCAATGATTTATTTCACTTAAATTGGATTCATTCCTAAAATTTTAAACGCTATATAGACAATTTTTTATTCTCAAATGTTAAAAAACTCATTTCATAAGTATTCATGTTTAAATAAATTCAACAAATTTTAAAGATCTATTATTTTGATCATGGATATTTTTTAAATAACATTTTTTGATTTTCAAATCTTAATTTTTTTCTCATAAAATATTATTTTCTTGAATGTTTATAAATCTAAAATTTTCATAAGAAAACATAGTATGTACCTTATATGCTTTCCAGGACCCAATTTCGATTTGACGATGATAAAATATTCAGAATGATAGAATATTCATTATTTTGAACTATTAAATTTGCGCTTACCAATTTACAAACGTTTCATTCAATTTTATTATTATCAATCTTCTTTTTCGATCGAGTTTTTGATTTTTCAATAATTTTTGAAAAGTTAGAAAAATCATTCAAAGTAGCAACTTCAAAGTAAAATATTAATGGACTGTGTTAGCCTAATTAGTACGAGGACTTCAGAGCCAAAGGGGTATAAATGTCAGTATATTCGATTGAGTTGATAATGCCAAACGATTTATTATTTTTCATACTTTATTTGATGACTTCGTCAGATTTTTAGATTTTATTCACATACTTTAACGCTCGAAACAAAAGCACAAATATTAGGGAAATGTAAGGAATATGGACGAACATAGCAACTTCAAAACGTGTTTTCTCGAAATGAGCTTTTATGCACTTACACCACTTTGAATTCGAGGGTATCATATTCCAAATGCTGATCTGGAATTCAAAACCAGAAATCGTATTAAAATTCGGAAATAGATGCAAAACTCAAATTTTGAATTCAAGTTCAGTATCGACGTTAAGAAATTATATTCAAATCGTGATTATATCATCAAACTATATTCAGATTCAGTCCATTGAAGAGATTAACAATCAAGATAAAAATATCAGGATGACTATTTTTTAAGGAATTCAAATCGCAAAAGATCGCAGACATATGGTTTTTATTGTTGATTAAATTTCAAAATTTGAACTGAAAACCACAACTTTAAAGAAAAACTTGAGTTTATTTTACATGTAAAAATAAAATATTTCCTGATAAAGAAACATCTTCACGAAGCAAAGTTTGCAGGAAATTCTATATTTTCTCTATCTATTGCTTAAAATTTTTAATATTGCAGTTAAAAAAAGGATTTTAAACTAAGATCAAGTTGGCAAGAATTTTAGGCCTAAAAATTTCAATCTGTTACTCATAGTTTTGAAATTTTTTTTTCAATTTCATGGAAGATTAAAATCTCAGAATTTTCTAAAGAGTTTGGTAGATTCAGCTAATTTGATTCGCAAAGAATATGATTTTTTTTATTGAAGGCTTTCTTAAAACAAATGAATCTTCTAGACTCTTGAACACAAGCATATTGGATCTCTGTGAAACTTCATGTTTCTATGAAAAGATCTAAATTCTAAAAAATCAAAAATTCTAGCAAAATCCAAGCATATGATTTCAAAATTGTCGACCAAAATCCGGGCAATGTCCGAACGAATATAGGTATTAATGATAAAAAATCAAGAAAAAAAACTTTTTAAAAGGTTTTTTCATCAAAATTTATTATAGATTTAAAATTGTTTTTCAAAAAACCTTTCAAGAACCTTTTGTGACTATTTTTATGGTACTTGCTAAAAAATTTTCTTTTAGTCGCATAAATAAAATAACAACACCATTTGTGTGTTTTAGGTTTGATTTGTGTTGTGATTGATAATGAGAATAAATCCGGCAAAATTCTAGCAAAATCCGAGTCTTTCCAATGAAATCCGGGCAACCAGGCCGGACCGGACCTATCCCAAATATTGTTTTAAATTAAATACTAAACTTCGAAATGAAAACTGAAATTGTACAAACAATAATATTTTTCAAAGTTTTTTTATTATTCATGCATTGCTTGAGCAAAAATTTCAAATAAAAATCAGTGACTAAAACCGGTTGTACTCCATTTCCCGAATGTTTTTCCCCAGACGAACCTTCCTCAGAAATTTTTTCGCCAGAATGGGCCATTCCCCAAAGTTATTTTCACCAGAATGGACCATTTAGCAGAAGTTTTTTCGCCAGAGTGAACCGTTCCCTAGAAAATTGAATATATTCATCCAAACTGGAGTTGGAAAATAAAAGATTTATTTCTAAAAATTGGGTTATTATTCTTTTGCTGCAAATTTCGATTATATACCTAAAAAGGCTCGTATGAAGTAGAGGGTTATAATTGTTGATTTGGAAAACATAAAACTACAGATATTCTAAAATGTTGCAGTTTTACTCTTGAAATTGACGGGTTCACATATAAATAGGAAGATATAGCTAAAACGTTCGTAAACATAGTGTTAAAAATTAAATGATCATGTACCGGGGTATTCCCGGGAATTGAAAAAAAAACGGAAATTCCTGAATCCCGGGAAACGAAAAATAACCCAAGCATTCTTGAAGTCAATAAAAAGTGCTAAATTACTAAAAATTTACACGAACCAAATTGGTAAAATGGATCAAATTGAGCATGGAAAATGATAGCTTTACCTTGATATATGTCTTAAACTTAAACTTTTTTTTTTAACTATTCAATATATTTAATTTGATAAAAAATGTTTTTCTTCGTTCGAAAACTTTGTGTATAAGTAAAAAACGACGAACAATCTGTAAACCCAAACAATTCCGATAAAGAAACGCTACGAAAATAATCTGAATGTTCTATTTTACAATACTCATCATTTCAAACTCCCGTTTCACAAACTGTTGACAGTAGCAAAATCATCGGCAAAGAAATGACATATTTTAAAGCAAAAGGAAAATTTCCTTAAAATTTACGAGATTTGATAAATGGTTTGAAATCAAGCTACACAACTTCTATCGCTAGTGAAAACTCTGTCTAAATTACCGTAAACTGGGGTAACTTTGATCAACATGAAATTTTTGCTGATAATCATCATTAACTAAGCAAAAAGTTAAAATAACTGAAAACTGTTTACTACGTTTGAAAGCTTATAAATTGAGTTACAAATAAGCTTCATTTGGATTTAATTAGAAGATTTTTGATATTACTTAAAATGTATTTATTAAATCTTAAAATATCTCGTTTTTAGAAGGCTTACAAACAAACATCTCTCCTGATCAAATTTAAGCATTTAGGAGCAAATGGGTTATTTTACGTGAAAGTTCAACTTTTTTCTTTGTTTAGGTATAGTTTAAGTCTTAGATTTATGGTCATTTGGTGATTATTTTTTAATATTGGAAGAAAACGGTGATTTTCCATGAAAAAACCCGTAAATTAAAAATGGGACAAACCCTATCAAATGGTCCAAACTAAGAAAAATAAAATGAAGGCAAAATTTCATTTGTTTTTGAGGCCAAAAAAAAATGAGAAATAATTTTATTTTTTTCCCCCAGATGTATGCAGCAACATGGTCCATCTTTTGATTTTGAAAAAAAAACGTTGAAAAACTGAGTATAATCAAAATAAAAATTACTTTTATTAATGTTTTTGCTTTGTGGCTAAATGTCACCATTAAAATAATTTTAAAGATGTTAAGGTAGGTTAAAACCATAGTGATCAAAGTTACCCCGAAACTCGAAATCTTGTTTTGTAACAAACATTTAATTCTAACCACCAATGTCGTTTGAATTTACTGCAATCAATTATCTTTTTTTTTAATCCTCACCTCAGTAAGTGTTTTAAAACTTTTAGGAATTACAAAAAAGCAACCCCTACTAAAATATTCAAAAATTTATGAAAAAATGAACAAAGATCCCCAAGTTTACGGTATTTAAGTTTTTTGTAGCAAGAAACAGCCATATTTGTCGGACAAATTACATAATTTTTGAGTCTTGGGATTTATAATTTCTTATCGAAATATTGAGGCATTAAAAAAAATTTAAATGTTTTGCAATACTATTACCAAAAAAATATATATACATAGATAAGGTGTCGTATGCAGAAGAGTGATACAATCTTCATTACAATTTTTTGCGAAATCCTGAAAATTTCCGGGAAAAGGATCGTCGAATTTCTAGATTCCGGAGAAATGGTGATAAATTTATTCAAGAATCAAATTGACATTGACCTTGAAGTTACCAATGAAATTTAAAATATGAGTTTTGGCCAGGTTTTTGGGTGAAATACTCCTGTGTGGAACGCTAGAATGGCCGGGAAATGGATACTCAAAAATGAAACTTTCCAGTACAACCCAAGTAACCATAAGTCTTAACATAACAAATAATTTCCCAAAAAAACTGGCTTACAAAGCTAAGAGAGAGCAGAGAATCTCTTAATCTGATATCGGATAGAATTTCGACAAGTAATTAGTGCTCATGGTTAGTTTGGCAGTTGGATATTCTTTTATTTCTTATTCCTTATGAACCGTATAAAACATTAGAACAGTTTTAATTTTTTGATGACCGTTGTGCCCTTATACTTATAGTTCTTATTCAAGGCAGCTGTTTTCTTCAGCGACGTGATTCGTTAAACAAGAATTGGATCACCATATTTTATGTAGCTGTTGATAATGGTGGAAAGTGAGATTTATATTTTCCTGGAATCAATAAGATTAATTTTTGGTTTATTTAGGTTTCAGCTTGAAAACTCACTTAAAAAAGAAAATTATTCATTTGATTCTGTGGTATTTTCAAGGAATCCAAGTTTGTAATATTTTTGTGGTTTTTATTATTCATTTGTGTATGCCTTTGCGGAATGTTGCAATGTTGCGCAATGTCGTATGTTTAAGTGTTTTGTAAACATATTTGAAAGCATTTGAATGAATGAATGAAACCATTCCACTTGTTGTTCCAGATTTCACCCACATTTAATGGAATCGCAAACATAAAGGATTATTTTCCACCGATCTTTATCTTCTTCCGCTGATATTCCCATCCAGCAAACTTAAGATCCTTTTTTATAATCACCCACCTACCTTTCTCCTTTAACATAATTTCCAACAAAGGGAAAAGTGTTTCCTTCATCAATCATTATTCGTGGAAGAAATTTTCTCACAACGAGCACCCCACGAAAGGAAACATTCCCAAGTAAAAACTACAGCAATCGAGCTGTTTTTTCCCACAACAGGAAACGGTCATAGAGAGAGAGAGCGAAAGAAAACTTCGATTGATGTGAATGAACGGAACAAATACAACAGGAATGGGGCCGGGCAGTTTAGGCAAATATTACAATGGTTGTGTAGTTCTCGTTTGAAGTGTTGTTGTTTTCCCATTGCCGAAGACCGTTTGTGATGTCTTTCAGCCCACGCACGACACCCACACCACCCCTAATTCTGCTGGAATAGTCCCATCTTTTTCCATCTTTTCCTTCCGTTCCGAAAGAAAGAATGCGAAGAAGTTTTAAGGTTTAAGAAAAACGGCCTGATCCTGGGTCCCGCAAAAAGTATAAAGTATAAGCACAACAACAGCAGCAACAGAAAACAACAAGAAACAACAGCCTAGTGGCAACTTTGTACTTTCAAAAAACGAGCTTTACCATCATCATCGGTTGGCCGCCGTTGTTTTTGCTGTTGATGTTTCCATCTTTTCCCGCAGTTTTCACAAGTGGAAGGTGAAAGTTTTTCTTTCCCGGTTGTAAGCTTCTGTTATAAACAGTGAATGGCAAAGATGGGGGGACGGTGGGAAAAACTGAGAAATAGAAGAAAGCGTAGGAATATTCCCGGTTTCCGATTGTTGTTTTTCACAACTGAATGATTTCCTTTTATTATCCAATGATCAACTTTCACGATGGGCACCGCACAGTGAGGATTGTTTATAATTTTTTTGTGAATAGAAACACTATTTTCAATTTGACAGAAAATTCAAAATAAAACTTGAAAACAAGTGAATCAAAACGTGAATCATTTATGGATTTGAAAAAAAAAATCAGACGAGCTTTGAGGAAAATAAATAAAAAACTATTAAAAATACGTCCGTTAAGGGAGGAGTAGGGTCTAACGGGTAAAAAAAACACAATTTTCACGAATTTTTTTTAGAGCTATCGTTCAAACAAATGTATTCAAGTTTTTTGCATTATACAAAGCATTGTTAAAAAAACATTTAGTAATTTTTTCGTAAAAAAATATTGAAAAATGAGCCGGTGACGGAGCACTTACGATGATGCCTTTTAGAAAACAGGATTTGCGGTGGACACTGTATCTCAGCACAGAATCATCTGAAGTCAAAAAATCAGAGCAAAATATTTTTAATAGATGTTTTTCTGGACCCCAACGATTTTATTTAACTTTAAAAAAAATTTATGAAATTTTTGTGGCTGTTTGAAGTAAAAACTACGATTTTTCACGAAAAAAATCCGCCATTTTTTATCTGTAAAATATCTCCAAAGAAAAAAAAAAGAAAATCGTTTGGGTTTGGTATTTTATATGTAGAAGATATGTTCCAAATTTGAAAAGAATCGGTGAAGTAGTTTTCAAATGACGATGTCCACTGACTTTGAAAATGTGCTTTCGAGAAAAACGCGTTTGAAGTTTCTGCTTGCAGTATTCTTGCAGTATTAGATAAGAGGAGATAGAGGCCTATAATTTCTACAGTTTTGCTTCGATTGACTTGAAAATTTGACACAACATTCGTGAAATGTTTTAAAAAAAATCGATTTTTTGAAAGTGTTAGACCCTACTCTTCCCTTAAATAGAAACATGAAATCTTCATGTTAATAAAAAAATACAGAAAATTCAATTTTTCTTGATGATAAACATTATTTATAATGCAGTTTTTTTCAGTAGCCTAATTTCAAGCTTAAATCTTAAGTTTGAATCAAGTCTGTATCTCTTACTTTTGCTATTGAAAATTTTATTCATGTATATTGATGGTTAGAATCTTGAAATTCGCTCAAGAGATTGAAACTTTTAGCTTGTTTGATTTGAGCGTAGATTTTTTTCTAAGAAATTGAAGGCTTTCCTTAAATAAAACTTATTATATGCTCAAATCAAATAAATTGAAACTATCAAGATCGCTCAAGAGAAAGTTTGAAGGTTTTATCATCGATGTAAGTAAGAACCTTATTTTGGTACTCAAGGCTGCATTACAAATACAAATTAAGCTGGCACTTTAATAATTTTAGGACATATTTTCACGAATTTCTTTTTGAACCGATGTACTTTTATCGTAATAAAAAACTATTTATGCCCAAAAAAATTTTGATGAATCCAAAAATTTAAAGTCTTATAGTACTTAAAATGTATTTTTAATTTTTTCCCTATTCATGCATTGTTTGAGCAAAAATTTCATAGAAAAAAATCGGTCTGGTTGATTGTTGATTCAAGTGTTCTATACTAAGGCCCTGCGAAGGGGAGGAAGGAGGTAGAAGGTGTTATGTTTTTAACCCCTCCATGCAGATTTTTTTCAAAGTAAATCTTTATAATACTGAAAGGTATTCAAAAATATGTGTTAACAAACATGTCTGAAAATTGGTTTGCCTTCGTATGGAATTTAGTCCCATATAACTTGGCATTCAAAAATGATTTTCTTACATGTTTCGCTTTCATTTCTTCGAATATTGCTCGAATTTGCTCGAATATTGCTTGGTTTTTGGATTGGAAAATCAAAAACGATTCATGTAAGGTTTAGTCCTAATCCTAGTCCTAGTCCTTATCGCAAATTGAATCTAATTTTTTATTGTAAATTTCAAGTTGCAATTCCACAAATCTTTTGCATTGAAACTAATCTGAAGTGTACCTAATCCTGTTAAGAATTTGATACCAACCATTAAAATTTCCAAATTCAACCATCAAATGTTAGCTCATCAACAATCTGGTAGGCATGTGACAGGACGCCAGAATTCTCAAATCGATCAATAAAACAAACGCATTAAAATGATGTTCCCTTGAGTTATCTTTTAAATTTGATAAATAAGCTATTAAAATGTGTGAAGTGAAAAACATTTCTTTTAAAATTTTAAAATCAGACCAGAAAATCCCCAATTTCTGTTTCAACCAACTATTTAAAAAAATTCGTGTTAAAAAAAATTAAAATAAAGTTGTTTGGACAGAGATCTTGGAACTTTAATTTGGAATTTTAAATGCAATCCCTAGGTACATACGTTTTGAGTGAACAAAACACTTAATTTTTCAGAAAAAAAAAATATCAAAAATTACCAATCGAGTTACTTTTATGTCCAGCATATCGAATTTTTGTTGTTTCTGTTATCAAATATTCGAAAATAAACGGTGTGTATATTTACCTAGGCCTGCAAAAACAACAAACAATTTACCATAATTATGAAAAACCTAACATATATCTCACTATTCCACGATGCGCCAGAACCAACAACTAAAAGTGGCACACTTTTTCTCTCGTCCCGTGTCTTCCCCTATCCAAAAACGCTTACCACTAACCGAATCGGACAATCGGACTGACTTGGATAATACTTGGGCAATAAAACAAACGCAGGAATCGATGCTCGGCTCACCAATTCAGGGTCTCCGGAACACCAACCCCGGAACCAAGGGCGATCCGGGTGAGAAGGGCGAAATCGGACTGCCCGGACTGAAGGGCGAACAAGGAGGCAAAGGCGAACGGGGCGATCCGGGTCTAACCGGAGCCAAAGGAGAACGGGTAAGGAGAAGAATCCCGGAACGTGTGTTGTTACTGGCTAGCAGCTACCAGTGTAGAAAGTAGAGAGTTTCACTTTTCCGTTTCGCTTCCCCTTCACTTTGTTGTAGTGTCGATGTTTTTTCTCCCATTTTCAGTTTTTCTCCTTCAGTTTTTCTCCTTCAGTTTTTCCTCTAAAAGTAAACCCCCACCACAGTATTCTGGAGCATGAACTTTGTTTATTTTATGCTTTTGGAGTTTTTCTTTGGCCATATTTCGTTCTCTGTGTTTCTGGATTTGTCTCATTTCCCGGTCAACTCCCAGCTGTGGAATGGATAAGAGAAGGCAGCTTCCATTCTGCCGATTCTATTTGCAGCAACCAGAAAACTGATAAAGTTTTTAGAAATATTGCGATTGTTTTGGGAGTGCTAAACCTGTTCCCGAACTTGTTCGCCGACTCGTTAAACTGACACCAATTGAAATAAAGTTGAACAAGCCGCTCGCACTGACAGTGCGAAAAGAATTAGATCGATGGTGGCCTCTCCGTAATGTTCGCAACATTATGGTTTAACAAGTTCGGTATTTTCTATTTTTAATGGTGTTTTTAAGGGAAACACGGTGATTCATCTTCAATTGATATTGAGTTTTGAGAATAGATTTCAAGATTTTCTAAAGTATAGAAAGCAATTTTGTGAATTTAAAACACAATTTTTTGATAATTTAAGCTTTCGTCAAGGCTCATCACGAATGGCACACTGTGTAATGTGCTGTGATTCACAGTTAAAGGAAAAATGTCATCAGGTTGGTCTGGAAGAGCTTTATAAAATCAATTTGCAAAAAAAAAAAGTATCCTACATTTTATACGCATGGTTAATTGGTGATTTTGCCATTTGGAAACACTTAGAGATGTGAAAAGCTTGTTTTTTCCGAATAAAACCTTGAAAATATCTATTCAACAAGAACACAAATTGATTTTGAACACTTATCACAAATCACTAATCGTACTTTCACAGCCAGAACTTTAGTCTGAGTCCTGAAAATAATAAAAGCAGGTTGCATTCATCTTGTTATTGTTCATAATTTTGATGAGAGGGGCAATTCGTTGAAGCTCAGTTAATCAAATGTTCCTCTTCGATAGTGGAAGTATTATTATAAGTTATTTTGTAAACAGAATTCACAAAATTTGATCCAAATGTGATGCAGAGTTTTAAAAATCGTTGAAGACCGTTAAATATCTAAAATTTCAGCTTTAATCATTTCTTTTTTGTTCTGGATCTCTGTATACCCTCATTTCTGGTCATCGATCAAGGATAAAGCGCCTTCATTCGCTCTTGAAAATAAGAAAGAATAAAAAAAAGTATGTGAAGATACTAGAGTGCCCAAAATGACCCGACTTTTGAAAAAGTTATGCGCTGCAAGCTAAAATTAGTCCTATGCCTAGAAAAAGATCTCATGCCAAATTTAGGCCAGATCGTATCACGGGAAGGGGTCGCTCAACGAGCCTAAACTTTGTATAAGATTTTGAGACATTTTGTTCGGGAGAAACATGAAAATCTAGTTTTTCATAAATAACTTTGGCCGACGGGGTTTTTCTTAGAGCTTGAATTATGACATATATTTCATCTGAAGACTGCATTTCGATGATAGTTAAGATAAAAAAGTTATTAAGCTTCAGAAATGGGCTAACTTTTCTAAGGGTGGTTCGTCTCTATTAATGAGGCGTCAATATGTTCGACCACCCCGACTCATTAACAGTGATGAATACCACCCTTAAAAAAGTCAATCGATTTTGGAATCCCAATAACATTTTAATCTCAACTCTTATCGAAATACAGTCTTTGGATGAAATATTTGCATAGTTTAGGCTTTGAGAAATACTTTATTCAAAAGAAATCGGCAGAAGCGGATCAAAGTTATTTATGAAAAACTGGTTTTCCATGTTTCTTCTGAACAAAATTTTTCAATATTCCATACAAACTTCAAGCTCTTTGAGCAACCCTTTTCCATGATCCAATCTGACCCAAATTTTTCATGAGATCTTGTACTAGGTTTAGGATCAATATTAGCCTGTAGCAAAACATTTCACAAGTTTTGAATATCCCATACAAATTTTGGGCAGTCTGTAGGCACAAAACCTTTCGAGATCTTTGGAGAACTCGAAAGGTTTAGTTTCAGTTTTCAGTCAATTAAAAAACATTTGGATTTTCTAAAGAAAAAAAATTATAATATATCAGTAACAGGCAGAAATGTAGTTGTTTTTCAAATAAAGTGTTATCATTTTAAGCAATGTTCCTTAAACTGAACAAAAAAATGTATCTGGAATGCAAAAAAAATGATTAAAATTCTAAAAAAATCGTGTCCTACAACTGGCCAGCTAAAATAAACTCCTTTTGAACTAAGTTATTCTCTGACTGTAAGATCTAACAAAAAAACAATTTGAAAAGTTTTGAAAATCATCGGCTTTTATCGTAAAAATCGTATTTTGTGTTTATAATGTACAAATATACATTTTTCAGCGAGATATTATGAAAAAGAATCTAAACGAAATTCATGCATATATTTATCGAATTCAACTTGTTTTCCAAATCATGTTCAACCTTCCTTTACGGTTAAAACAAGCACAATTACCTAGCTTAATATTTTAGATATATCTTCAAAACTATTGATTCGATACTCATAAATTATACCATTTTGGAATTGTCTACATCATGGATGGCTAAACCACATGTGACCCGCGAAGCTTTTTCCAGAATGATCACATTCCAATCTTAGTTCAATTTAAGAGTTGAGGCTATGATGGTTTCTGTACCATTTTGAGATGAAGTTTATCAAAATTTGTATCGAAACTAAAGTCGGAGAAAAACCTGTATATTTTTTTAAACTTTCCAATATTTGCCACATAGACAGTACTTTCGAATAACAGATGTGTATTGCGAAGAATTTCCCTTATTTATTAACCTCATTCCATTATTCTAAAAGCGATGAGAGCTCCTAAATAGGTGCATGGCACTAGTTTGAATTCAGACTGTTTTTTTTTTAACTCTTCATGGAGAGAATGATATGGTATTTTCAAATAAAAACTTCTTTAAAATTTAGCATGAAGTAAAAGCGAATATCAAAACACATTTATTTACGATTTAAACAATTTATTTGTCAAAGTTTTGTATTTTAGGCATTTTGTTGCGAAGAGTTTACTTCATTTGTCAGCTTCCATTGAAACCAGAGAAATTTTAACTGTAAATATCACAGGAAAATATGACAATGAAAATATGAAATGACAATTTGCACAGGCTGTCTTCAGATTTTCGCACAATTTTAAAATTGGCTCATTTTTTTCAGATGGTACTATTTTACAGTTTTTGTAGCTCGTTTATGGTTTTTCACATAGAT
Source organism: Uranotaenia lowii (assembly GCF_029784155.1). Lineage (NCBI taxonomy): Eukaryota > Metazoa > Arthropoda > Insecta > Diptera > Culicidae > Uranotaenia > Uranotaenia lowii. Next base: position 39,333,800 of record NC_073693.1, read on the forward strand.
TTTCACAACAAACTTTTCCTAAATATTTAATTTGAAATGCTATTAACATTCAATGCGTTTTGATGTGCTATGTTATAATATGTCCTGAAAAATAACAAAGTTTGATGGAGTTATCAAATCGAGTTATCAACTGGGTGAAAAAGTACGTTCGAACACCAACATTTTGAACTTACTCACTTGGCTTATGGAAGATTTGTGATCGAGTTATTGAAAAAGCAAAATAATATTTTTCCTGGGAGCTGTCAAACTTTAAACGCGATTTTCCCGAAACAGCGATATTTGAGCATTCGCCTTTTACTAAAATTTATACCGAAATATAGTTTTTTTACGGAAATCTTACTTCGTAAAACTTTAAAATTCTGTTTGAAAAGTGTCAAATTTTGAAAAAAAATTATTCTTTGATTGTTTCTATAGCCTTCTCTTTTTGAAAATCCGATTTTATAGTACGCATTTTACAATTGAAACTGCATATGGTTGAAGTTAGTTCAGTTTTGAAACTATCAATGTGTCAATGATGAGGTCTGGTTAACTTTTGAATTAATAACTTTAAAATAAGTTTCTGAACAACTTGGTTTGCAAAAGAATAGTTGATCATTCATTTTTTGTGCAGCGCTGCCTATTTAATTAAGAAATCTGCAGTAAGCATTCGTAAAGCAGTACTCACATTTTAGAAGTGAATTTATAAATTTTTCAGAACCCTTGCAGTCGTTACAGATCAACACATCACTTTCTTCGTTCTTTTTTTAAGGAAAATTTAGTCAATTCAACAGGTTGCCGAAGTCAAATATCAAAATTTTTGTTTTTTGAAAAATGTAAGACCATGAATAAAATTTAGTGTACCTTGGGATTCCCACACTATTCGACATTTCTGCAACAAATTGACTCAAACGAAATTTAAATCATGAATTTAAATCTTATATATTTGACAAAACTATTTCACCATATAACATACATACATATATCAATGTTAAATTTGGTCTGAATAAACACAGAAAATATTTAAGTCTTGAAATGTTGATGAATGAAAATAATGAATGGAAATGAAATGAAAATAATAATTTGGTCTGAGAAAGCAGCTCTCAATATATTTAAAAAAAATGATTTTTCAAATCAATCATAGTACAAACAGTAGCAACCTGCACCGAATCTCATTAATCTGTCTTTCATATGTACCTATGTATTTTTGAAAGAAAACAATTGAAAACAAAAATTAATTTATTGTATCATCATTATCATTGAAAATTATTTTTTCATTTATAAGCTCTGAATATTAAAAAAAATGACGGTGTGGCTCATCTCCAAAATTTGGCCCGCCTGTTGAAAATGTTGGCCACCCATGGTCTGCATGCTCACTGTCTTTTTTTTTTTAATATAATTTTTTTGGCGTCTGAAAATCGAGCCGAAGCATTTTTGTGATCTTCAGAATTTCGAAAAAAGATGGCGTTTTGAACAAAGATTGTGACCAGCCCAGTTCGAATAAAGATATTCCATTGTGTCAAGTTAATTTAAGCTGATACTAAAATTTAAAAGTTTTTGATTCTAAAATCATTAGCCTTAGATGAAAATGAAAGAAAACCTGAAACCCCTTGATTTTTGATGATTGTCCAAACGAGCACATTTTAAATTTTCATAATAAAATTGAATAAATAAATTTAAATTCTTAGAGTAGTTGTATGTACTCAGTGTAGCAATAATCGCAGAGCAGAAATCGATATACCTCACATTTGGTCCTCATTCCTATTAAAATACTTAATTTAACACCTTCTTAAATTGGTCACCTGAAAACTGTTTCACATAGAATCTGGTCGGATAAAATAGATAAATTCTCCGCAAAGAAATAACGTACAACAAAAGTAAAAATGTCATTTTGTAGGGTATTTATTGCACTTTAAGGAAAAAAATACATAAAAATCATCGCCAGCTTTTCGGATGAATTTCCGAACTTTTTTTTGTGATACCACCCATCATTTTCTGCACAGTACTGCTGGTAACCTCATTCGCCATCTTGTTCCACCACTTATCCATTTGAGCGGGTTTTTTCATGGTTCCCATATTACAGTTCGGTTCATATAGACCATGGGTGGCCAAACCATGGCCAACGGCTGTCTTTTTGTGGCCCGCGAAGCTTTTTTTGAAATAACCATGTTATGAGAAACGAATGTATTTAGGGTGATTTGCCAATCGTTGCACAGCTAAGCACTTGATTTTGTTGTTTATGCTGTATTTTAGTGATTTTAACCAAATTCACTCGATTTTTTTTGGCGATGCACTCATACAGGATTGGTCAACAAGACCCAAAAGTTCAAGTGTTTGAAAAAAGTGACAAAAAAATTTAAAAAATCATTTAAAACAGCTAGTCTGTGCCCAATAGTTGCACAGGCAAATTTTGTGTCGTGCATAATGTTGTCCGATTTTTTCCAATGGTTGCACATTTTAAAAATCAGTCACCATGAGGTCGAATAGGCTGATATTTGTTACGGAAGCTTATTATGAGATCTTCTATTTCAAATGCAATCTAATTTTTAGACGGCCCCTTATGAGGGGAGGGGGGGGGGGTGGTCTTCCAATAAATTGTCTAATGCACTTTCCAATTCCAATTCGGCCTAAAAAAAACACACAAAGCTGCCGGTTTGAGTGTCTGGAATAGCATTTATCACACGTGAAGTTTTCTCAGAAACTCAAATCCACCTCTTAATTTACCCGAAGCCATTCGAGTGGAGTGTTATTTAACCTAATTTGCCCAGTGTTGAGCCTTTTCCTTTATATATACGTCCTACCAACAATAATCTTTCTGTCTTCAGAATCCCATAGAATGAACTGAAAGGTATTTAATGCTTGATTTTTAAGTGGCTATAAACAGGTGAAAAGATTAGAGAACGTGATCTGTTTCGCCCCCTTTTACCCCTATGAAGAAGATCCGATTTTACAAAACAAATGTTTTAGGACTCACTTGGAAGTCGATCGATTTTTAAAATAATGAATCTCAATTTAAAACTTGAAAATGGTCACAACCACGCCCAAAGTTTCAGATCGTTTGACTGATTTATGCTCATGCTATACAATTTTGTATAAGAATTTTTTTTTTGAAAATTTAATTGATTTAAATAACTTTTTCATATAAGTGGGTTTATTTGTAATTAATGTAACCTCTGTAGCATTTCATCAAACTTCAGGAAACAATCACATCACATAGAAATGCTTCCCGAGAGTTTTCCGGCTGAAAAACTGTTTTGGATCAAATTAAGTTTCACAAAGCTATGACTGTTTATTTTTCTGAATAATAAGAGCCAAATAAAGCTTCACTTAGATGTCTCCAGTGACGGCAACTCGACGGCAGATTCGAATTCCTAATATTCTGACAATATTAATAACAATATCAAAGGGATCGCTGTTGACATGGAATAAAATTCTTTAAGATTTGTCGAAATTAGAGAAACAGATTTTTTTCAGAACGGCTTTTAAATTCTTTGCATAAAATGTTGATTAAATGGTCGGGATAAAGGATTTCAAAATAATTCTGATAAAAAAGTAGTCTCTCAAACCTAATGCAGTTGAGTTGACTTTGACATTTTTCAGACAATGCAAATTGCCCGACTTTCATATAAAGAACTAATATTAATTATAAAAATAAAAGTCAATAAAAAAATTAAATTTTGAAAACATAAGTTTTTCAACGAGTTTAATAATTTCAAAACTTCATTTTTAAGATTTGACGGTAGAAAAAATAAACTTATGGATATCTAAATTGTCTTTGAAATATTGAATAAATTATTAAAATCAACATTGAGTGCAAAAAATGTGAAAATTTTGAGTGTAAAAGAATTAATTAAAGCACAGAATTTACTAAAATTACTAGTTAAACGTAAATATTCACTTATTCAGAAAAAAACATGTCATATCAATAGACAATTCGAGTTGTTTTAGTTGCATGTAGTCAATGAACGTGTTCAATGTTGTATGACAATTTGCATGCAAGAAGAACTTTTCGCATATACAAGAAATTCAAATAAGTTAGAAATGAATTTTTTTTAAATTATTGATTTTGCCCATTCCTAAGAATAATTGTTTGCCAGCATGAGAAGAAGCAAAGTATTTCATGAAAAAAGTTATAACAATTTCGAAATAAAAAATCGTAATCCATTGAAAAGTATAGTAAAATTGCAAGATTTGCTTTCTGAAGCTTTCAATAATTTCATGACATGTTTTTGCGAATGTTTTAAATCATCGCACTCATTGGCTATGTAAAGCAGTATAATGCAATTCTTATTTTCATCTGGTTAACCAGCTTTCAAATTAGCTGTCAATACACTAAAATTAAAAAATATTTACCTTTTTTGAATTTTTTGTATGACAACGACGATCATTTCTGAAGTACAAGTTAGGTTTAGTTTTTGTTCACATGCAATGTATTGCAAGAACCAAGAAATATTTCAAAAATACAAAATTATGTTTTTGAACTTTCAGTACATCTCTGATGGTTTTTTAATGAAAATTGGGATTTTTCCGTACAAGCCTCTATACTAATTCAAAATACGTTATAATTCAGGACTTAATCAAAACTTTTATTGCTATTTTTTGTTGTAAAAACAACCAAACAAAGTTATTGGAGGTATACGAATTTATAAATTTGAAATTTCCAAACAAATTTTGCAGCGGAATTATGTACAACAATGGGGCAGGAGGAGATTGAGCGGACCAATTGTTGCACGATCCAACATATTTTCTGGTTAAGTATGGATCATAATTTTTTTTCAAAATCATGGTGCTAAAATTGTCCAACAAACGTTTCGTATAGAAAACTGATACGAAAAATGTTTTGTTCTGACGTAAAACCTTATTTGCCGTAGAAGGAATGTTAAGGTTTTCGTTAACAATTAGCACAAAAATCGCGCGAAAAAAACAAGAAAAATTAAAACTGACGTAAGATGCACATTTACTTGCAGAAAATATCACAAAAGCCTCATTTCATCAGAAAACATTCCGAATTACATGATTCAGTATTATTTTTGAGGAAAAGTTGAAAAACAGCTAAAATATTGACAACTTAAGTCATGCTGTGCAACAATGGGTTAGGGGACAACGATTGGCAAATCACCCTATTTGTTATAGCATTTAAAAATAAATTAACCAAAATCTACATGAAATTTCCTTATTTTAATATCATGTTATTTGCAAAATGGTAACTTAAACTAAATAAATCTCGTTTAAGCTTTCATTACGTCGTATAGCCTGGACTTCATATTCTAAATGTGGAACACAAATTTTGAAGTTGTTTTGATAAATTTTGAAGCAGTTTTCTGTGCATTCTTGAGATGTATTATGATGCTGCTGCACAACTGCTGCAAAATTCATCAAAACAACTTAAAAATTTGTGTTCCACATATAGAATATGAAGTCCAGGCTACAATTATTCTAAATGAAAAGAAGTTGTGACTAGTTATGTCGGTTTTTTATTTTTTCGTAATAAAGCTGTTTCATACGACGTAATGAAAGCTCATGCGAGAAATATTTAATGTTAGATTAACAAATATATTTGACACATTATCGGTATTTTCCATCACATATCACATATGGTTTTCACAGTTGTTTGAGCTTTGAGAGCTTTCGGGCGGGCTCTTATTTTTATTAAGAAGAGTTTGGAAGGCCTCAGGAAGACACATCATATCAAACTATCGATAGAAAATCGTTAAAAATTTCATCAAACCACATTCACATCATTATTATTTTTATTACTTTTACAGTTACTTCAACTATTTGTATATTAGGCGTATTCCAAAATCTGTTCCTATTTTGTGTTTCTTGAAAATTTAAGAAAAATTAGTTGTTTGGCCCGCGAGCAAATCTCATTTCCAAAATTTGACCAGCCTGTTTAATATGTTGGCCACCCATGATATAGACTTTAACTGCAATGGAAGGTTAAATCATAAACTATGATTGGCACACATTATTCGTATTGAAAAAAAGCAGTTTATTTTGTTTGAAAAAATGTGAATTAAATTAAACATTTGTTTAAATTGCTAGCTTTTGCTAAATATGAGGCAGAGATTAGAAACGTATCTACTAACTCTTAAAACGAAAAAACAATTATATAGGGGAGAGTGGGATATCGTGGGCCATGGGGAAACGTGGGCCACTTTTAATATCTCAGATGTGTGTTGAGATAAAAATCTCAATCCAACTGTCATCGTCGTCGCTTTGCGTGAGCATATATTTCTATATGTTGTTGACTTAAATACGCAACATATGCTTCTTTTATTAATCAAGCTAAAAAAAGTTAGAAAAATTTACTTACATAATTAAAAAAACACCCGCTAATTTCATCGATGGGGATCCTAAAGTGCATAACAAAAATATGCTCATAAGCTTATGATCTTAGTTTTTTCATGATCTTTCACGTGGAAAAGGAATTTTTGATGAAACATCAATAAGTCACACAAGCGCAACCAATTTGCAAATCAAAGCTTGTGGGGAATCGTGGGCCACACATCTTGAATCATCTATATTTTTATGTTTTATACACATTCCGAACTTAAAATACGTTTTTCCTATCTGTAAAGTTTTTTATGCCAAATGAAGAGTTATGAAAAATATTTTATCCATCCTGTATAAGGAATTTTGATAAAACGTTTGCGTGCCAGGTTTTGGAATCTATTCGATCATACACAGCTCTCTTTTTCATTTCATCATCTGAAATTGCTTTAAAATAATGAAATGAATTAGGAAATCACAGTTTTGGGTCAACTCAGAAACTTTGCATGTTATTTGATCAATTTGGATTTGGTGGCTCACGATTCCCCACCATTTTTCAAAATCCAAAAAATTTTCGCTTTTTTTCAAACAGTCAGAATTTGGGTAAAATATCAATTAAAAATTATGAAAAAATACCTTATGATACCTTGAAAATGTAGAAAACCATACCATTTTTTATTTTCATTTTATCTTTTATAATAAAGAAGTTATGGAACAACGAAAAAAAGTGGCCCATGATTCCCCACTCTCCCATATTATTTGTAAGGAAACTTTCTCTACTGAGCCACTCCTATGATTGTGGAATTCGAGGAGCATACACTAAAACTTAATTGACGACACTCATAATGAATGTTTTGAAATTACTAAAATTAATAAAACAAATTTTGGATTCAACCGTTCAAGGTGGATATTAGTCCTTCAAGCTAAGTTGAAGCTCCAATATTGATTTGTTAAAATCAAAATTTATTATCGTTTTAAGTGGCATTAACATGATTCGAGTAGTGTCTCAAACAAACATGAAAGGTAAGTTAAATGAGCCGTTATTCTGGTGAATGGCATTGCATCATTTTGACTTTAATTCAAGCATCTCCACGCATCTGCATGTTGAATTAAAAAAAAACTTATCTTAAAATAGTTAAACGTGCTTTGAATTGCTATTGGTAGCTTAGATAGTTTTAACCTTCAATCAATTTGACTTCTGATTTGCAAAGCAAAAGATAACCCATTGTAATTTTTTTTTCAACTCTCACCAATCAAGGGCCACTCATCAATCGGTGCACCGGGCCCTAAAGGAGCGGTCGGTCCCCCCGGAGTTCCAGGAATCCCGGGCCAAACGGGAGCTCTGGGACCGAAAGGAGACAAGGGAAATTCGGGCGACGTGGGTCCAGCTGGACCGCCCGGACCACCCGGCCCGGCCATCTATGCGGCCGGATCTAATTCGTCCTCTTCTCTTCAAGGAGCCGGAGGCGACTGTCAATGCCAACCGGGACCCCCTGGGCCAGCCGGTCCTCGGGGGCCTCCCGGCTTCGATGGAACTCCCGGACTGCCGGGTAATGAATTTTGTCACTTCCTTGACCGGAATTATTCTCTTACCTGTTGGTTGTTTCATTTTTTTTATTTTTTTGATAGGTGAAACTGGTCTTCCAGGACATCCGGGCTTGCCGGGCGATAAAGGTGATCCGGGTTTGAAGGGTGATCCCGGTCCGGAGTTCATCATCAACCACAATGCAGCATTTAATACGACACGGGTAAGGATTAGTTGCTGCGAACCGTTGCAACTTCCATTAACAGCTTTCCAGAAAAGCGAGAGAGTGGGGGAGCCGAGAAAGGCGCAAATTTCTCCGAACGCCATAATCCCTGATTAATATCCAATCTTTGGCACGAAGCATCAAAAAGAAGAAAAGAAAAAGGAAAAACTAAGCTCAAGGCAACAACCTAACTAAGAAAGCCTTCGCCTTTTCTTTTCCGACATCCATCAAAGTTGGAACATTGCTGTTGCTCGGCCCGGAACGAACGTCGGACATTAATCCGGGCAAACTAATCTCGTGTAAAACTGCAATTAATTGACGTTCGATCGCTCCCGGCACTCTCTCGTTCGGCCATTTCTTTACCGGCTTTCTTATATCTTCCATTTTTTTCTCTTTCTCTTCTTTGTTCCCAACTTATCTTCTTCCGTTCCTGTCTAATGCAATCTCAATCAATCGTTAAACCAACACCCACACGCCACTCTAATCTGGACAAAACCGAAACAGTCGAGTAATCGGGGCGAGAAGGGCGACAAAGGAATGCGTGGGCGGCGGGGCAAACCGGGACTGCAAGGACCTCCCGGACGGCCCGGGGGAGGGGGTCCTGGCGATGCTGGAAGCGCCTGGTCGGTAAGTAGCTGATTTCTGATATCCCTTAGTCTGCTTCTAGGTTGATGGGCTTTCGTTGAGGCGTATAGAACAAACTACATTGAGCTTGTTCCTGCCGACTTTATCGGGTGTTTCCTTGCTTCGGCTTTTGTGCTTGCTCCTAGTCAATCATAAGGATATCTTAGTCGTTGCTAGAGGTGTGCTCAAGCGTTGAGCCTAGAAAAAGATATAATTTTTTGATAAAATTAAGGGAAATAAACTAACTGTCAAAATTGTCAAAATTGTCAAAATTGTCAAAATTGTCAAAATTGTCAAAATTGGTAAAATTGTCAAAATTGTCAAAATTGTCAAAATTGTCAAAATTGTCAAAATTGTCAAAATTGTCAAAATTGTCAAAATTGTCAAAATTGTCAAAATTGTCAAAATTGTCAAAATTGTCAAAATTGTCAAAATTGTCAAAATTGTCAAAATTGTCAAAATTGTCAAAATTGTCAAAATTGTCAAAATTGTCAAAATTGTCAAAATTGTCAAAATTGTCAAAATTGTCAAAATTGTCAAAATTGTCAAAATAGTCAAAATTGTCAAAATTGTCAAAATTGCCAAATTTTTAAAATTGTCAAAATTGTCAAAATCGTCAAAATTGTCAAAATTGTCAAAATTGTCAAAATTGTCAAAATTGTCAAAATTGTCAAAATTATCAAAATTGTCAAAATTGTCAAAATTGTCAAAATTGTCAAAATTGTCAAAATTGTCAAAATTGTCAAAATTGTCAAAATTGTCAAAATTGTCAAAATTGTCAAAATTGTCAATATTGTCAAAATTGTCAAATTGTCAAAATTGTCAAAATTGTCAAAATTGTCAAAATTGCCAAATTTTTAAAATTGTCAAAATTGTCAAAATTGTCAAAATTGTCAAAATTGTCAAAATTGTCAAAATTGTCAAAATTGTCAAAATTGTCAAAATTATCAAAATTGTTAAAATTGTCAAAATTGTCAAAATTGTCAAAATTGTCAAAATTGTCAAAGTTGTCAAAATTGTCAAAATTGTCAAAATTGTGAAAATTGTCAAAATTGTCAAAATTGTCAAAATTGTCAAAATTGTCAAAGTTATCAAAATTGTCAAAATTGTGAAAATTGTCAAAATTGTCAAAATTGTCAAAATTGTCAAAATTGTCAAAACTGTCAAAACTGTCAAAATTGTCAAAATTGTCAAAATTGTCAACATTTTCTAAACTGTCAAAATTGTCAAAATTGTCAAAATTGTCAAAATTGTCAAAATTGTCAAAATTGTCAAAATTGTCAAAATTGTCAAAATTGTCAAAATTGTCAAAATTGTCAAAATTGTCAAAATTGTCAAAATTGTCAAAATTGTCAAAATTGTCAAAATTGTCAAAATTGTCAAAATTGTCAAAATTGTCAAAATTGTCAAAATTGTCAAAATTGTCAAAATTGTCAAAATTGTCAAAATTGTCAAAATTGTCAAAATTGTCAAAATTGTCAAAATTGTCAAAATTGTCAAAATTGTCAAAATTGTCAAAATTGTCAAAATTGTCAAAATTGTCAAAATTGTCAAAATTGTCAAAATTGTCAAAATTGTCAAAATTGTCAAAATTGTCAAAATTGTCAAAATTGTCAAAATTGTCAAAATGGTCAAAATTGTCAAAATGGTCAAAATTGTCAAAATTGTCAAAATTGTCAAAATTGTCAAAATTGTCAAAATTGTCAAAATTGTCAAAATTGTCAAATTTTTAAAATTGTCAAAATTGTCAAAATTGTCAAAATTGTCAAAATTGTCAAAATTGTCAAAATTGTCAAAATTGTCAAAATTGTCAAAATTGTCAAAATTGTCAAAATTGTCAAAATTGTCAAAATTGTCAAAATGGTCAAAATTGTCAAAATTGTCAAAATTGTCAAAATTGTCAAAATTGTCAAAATTGTCAAAATTGTCAAAATTGTCAAAACTGTCAAAATTGTCAAAATTGTCAAAATTGTCAAAATTGTCAAAATTGTCAAAATTGTCGAAATTGTCAAAATTGTCAAAATTGTCAAAATTGTCGAAATTGTCAAAATTGTCAAAATTGTCAAAATTGTCAAAATTGTCAAAATTGTCAAAATTGTCAAAATTGTCAAAATTGTCAAAATTATCAAAATTGTCAAAATTGTCAAAATTGTCAAAATTGTCAAAATTGTCAAAATTGTCAAAATTGTCAAAATTGTCAAAATTGCCAAATTTTTAAAATTGTCAAAATTTTCAAAATTGTCAAAATTGTCAATATTGTCAATATTGTCAATATTGTCAAAATTGTCAATATTGTCAAAATTGTCAAAATTTTCAAAATTGTCAAAATTGTCAAAATTGTCAAAATTGTGAAAATTGTCAAAATTGTCAAAATTGTCAAAATTATCAAAATTGTCAAAATTGTGAAAATTGTCAAAATTGTCAAAATTGTCAAAATTGTCAAAATTGTCAAAATTGTCAAAATTGTCAAAATTGTCAAAATTGTCAAAATTGTCAAAATTGTGAAAATTGTCAAAATTGTCAAAATTGTCAAAATTGTCAAAATTTTCAAAATTGTCAAAATTGTCAAAATTGTCAAAATTGTCAAAATTGTCAAAATTGTCAAAATTGTCAAAATTGTCAAAATTGTCAAAATTATCAAAATTATCAAAATTGTCAAAATTGTCAAAATTGTCAAAATGTCAAAATTGTCAAAATTGTCAAAATTGTCAAAATTGTCAAAATTGTCAAAATTGTCAAAATTGTCAAAATTGTCAAAATTGTCAAAATTGTCAAAATTGTTGAAATTGTCAAATTGGTCAAAATTGTCAAAATTGTCAAAACTGTCAAAATTGTCAAAATTGTCAAAATTGTCATAATTGTCAAAATTGTCAAAATTATCAGAAACTGTCAAAATGGTCAAGCTGGTCAAAATTGTAAAAAATTTAAAATTTGTCAAACTTTTTAAAATTGTCAAAATTGCCAAAATTGCTATGATTTTTTTATAAAAAGATCGTGAAACCCTTTTCGAGAGGAAGACTTCTGTTAACAAAACAACAAAAGGCGTTGGTTTCGAAACAGGAACGCCATCTGACGGATTGCCATTGTGCGTGTTTCCTATTGATATTTAAATATGAATTTATCACATACATAATGAACCCATCAAAAACGCTCCTGACATGTGAAACAAAGTCCAGCCCAAAGCCAGCAAGCGCTTTTCGAATGGGACTCGGGTTTTGTATAAATCGAGGGATGTCCGCCGGAAGATGGGAGAAGATAGACCCATACTTACACACTCATACACTCACACACTCATCAACTCAGACACTGTAGTGTGATAATTAATTTTCTCCGTCAGCTGTCAGAAGCGTTGATCCACTTACTTTGGTCGCCGTCATCCCATGCAAACATAAATTCATTCGACTTTGACTTTGATCGCCGCCGCCCGGAGGAGGGAAAATCCCGGTAAGGGTTGAGGGACCATTCAAGCTGGACGGATAAGATGGTTTGCAGAAAAAATGGCCCCGGAGACAGTGATCTACCGATCTGACATAATGGTTTTGGACGAAGAGTAGCGAAGCAAGGAGCAAGACACATTATGAATTAATCGATTAAGTTTTTAGAGATAAGTGCCTATTTATAATTATTTTTTTTTTCAATTATTTTCACTTTAATTGGTGCAATATAGCAAAAGTTCAATTTCCTTCTTTATATAAAGTTTTTTTTTAGTTTCTGAACTAAAGATGGCAAAACCGAGTCTTTTGCCGCAATGCGATTTATTTCGAGGACGGAGAACAAGGTTAAACCCAAGAGTTTGTTCAGGTTACAGTATAATTTATAAACTGGTTTTTGAATCCCAATAACGACTACTCGACCTTTGTGTACCAAAAATCGCCATTTCATTCACGAAATATTGAAAAGTATACAGTCCAGTGAGGATCATTACTTTTTAAGGTCACTCGAAAATAAAACTGCAGCCACGAGACCTAGATTGACTGAGCAAACACAGATAGGAAGCTGGGAAGCCGTTGGAAAACGGAAAACCTTCGCCGAGAAACTATGTCCAATGTCCATACATGAGTTGAGTTGATGATATTATATGTATAACTTTTCTCTTCATTGCATGAATTTTTCACATGCCAACTTCTTCTCGTCGTCGTCGTCCAAACGAACCGTCGAATGAACCGTACGGAACCGGAAATATCCCAACCGAATATTATCATCCCGTGTCCGTCCATCCAACAACTGCAACTATGCAACTTCCTCCGTTTTCCTGGACTGAACCCCCTTCTGAATGTGGAACATACCTTCAACGAGCAGAGTCGAACCAAGGGAGATCCGGGACCGAAAGGCGAAAGGGGCGAAAGCATACGAGGGGTAAGTCGGACTTTTTTTTATTTTTAACTTTTTGTATATTCTTCACTTTTGAGCTGTGAGATTTCAGTTGAGCTTCCCGTCGTTGTTCCGGTTATTGTTTATCTTCCGTAATTGCTGCTTCCTGTTGTGCTGCTCCTCCTATGACCAGCCAGCAGCAGAGGGTATTATGACAGCTTGACAGATATTTTAAATTAATTGATAGCTACATCGTTGTGTTCCGCTTTCCCGGGGATGCTCCGGAATGTCAATTTATGGTATCGGAAGAGTTTCTGCCGCCCCCTGTTCTGTGAGATAGTAGCACACGAGCAGATTATGCTGCCATGGAAATCCCTGGAAGCTAAATCGATTATCAAGTACTGGGGATGGAATTTTATTTTTATGCGACCAATTATGATCGTTGACAATTTCGAAAAATGTAAAGTTATCAATTGGCTATGGAAAGAGCATATTTGTCGTATATTTTTAGACCATTTTCCTCACACCTATCACTCTAGCAGAACGAATTTTAATTTCCCTTGTCATGAAAACATAGACATCATTGGCCAACTCCCCATATTTCTCATTGCCTGCACCAAATTATAAAAAATCTCTCCTTTTTATCCTATTGAACTTTTTCAAAATTCTTCCAAATAGGGTACTATTTTCTCGTACACAATCACCATCTCAACCTCTGGTCCATCGAGACCCATAAAATATCCATTTTAATAAACCAGATCTGTTCCACATGCTAGTTTCCTCGCATCAACTGTGCCAAACGTCACCGTTCGTCATCATACGGGGCAAAAAAAAAACAATTGATGGTGTCCCAACTAGAAAATTTTCCATTATTAGCATTCCAGCAAGCCAGCCAGCCAGCCAGCTAGCTAGCTAGCAAACGGTAACCCTCAGACCCCGGGGGAGTTTGGAGAAGTTCCACTGTGCACGTCTCCGGGACATCCTCCCCCAATCCAATTCGTTAAAATTTTCAACTGGCATATTTGCACTTTGTCTTCACTTTTTGTGCCATGGACGCTGATGATGCACACATCAAAATGATGCTGCATGGGACCGGAATCCTTGTAGGAAAAGTGCAACCGCGAAAACTTGGTGCTCTACAGCAGCTATAGCTACAACAGCAGCTATAGCTACAACAGCAGCTAAGCGAGATGTTTGTTGCTCTAATCTTCGTGCTTAGCTTTTGCCCTATTTTAGGGGTTTCTAAATTTGTTTGGCTTGCTTAGTTAGCTCTTCTCGTTCTTAGATGGTGTGGTGGATGTTCTGCTGGAGCGTGAACACCCGAAAACTGATGGATACCATAGAGAGGTCCTATTATGGTCCTAAAAATACTCTTATGCCCTAATGTTGACTTAATCCGAATAAATTTGTCTTTCTTTTATAGTATTTTAAACATGTTGATACTTACGGTTTTGGCAGAGGAAATCTGCCGCTCCGTCGGCGAAACCAAAACAGTTTGTTTTGGTTCCGCATGCTTTGAGTCAATTCGCAATTGAAACAATAGCGGTGATGATTGATGATGACAGCTGATGATGGTAAACACGGTACAAATGTTTACATCATCACACTGTGAAACCAAACAACTCAATTTAGGTTCGTGGTAACTCACCAGTGTTGCCAGATATTCTGAGTGGTTAGCTCAGAATATCACACTAAAATAAGATAACTAATAAGTGAGGATATTACTTCAGGGAATAATGTAAATAGTTATCGCTTATGTTATAAGTAGTTATTTAAGGACTTGACGAACGAAACGAATAAAGATTAACTCTATTCCACCACTTTTAGAGTTAGTTAGAGAGGGGTACTCTCAAGATTCGAACTTGCGGTTAGCAAGTGTGCCAGCCAGCAGCCAGAGGACCACCAGCCAGAAGAACCCGCCAGCGTTGAGACGACCCAGCCCAGATGGACCAGCCAGAGAACCACCAGGCAGCGAGATGGCCCAGGCCAGCCAGGAGGTGCCACCAGCGGTCGAGCCCGGGAAGGTTCGCAGGTCGAGAGAGTTACTCTCGATGCCGTCAAGAGCCACGCTGCGGTTAGTCCACCTGGAGGAACACCCTGGAGGAGTTGGTTGAAGCTGCTAGCCGAGAGGGTTACTCTCATGCTCTGGCTGTGCGCTCCTGTTAGCATGCTCGAGCACAGCTGGAAGCAATTTCTAGATTCCTGGAGGAGGTGGTTTGGGCTATGGTTAGTTGCCAGCGACTTTAACCACCCCATGCTGCTGAACCTTAAGGTTTCTCGAAATCATCGAGAAACGGCGTTGATGACCAAGAGAGGTTGTTCTTCTAGGGTTAGCAGAACACAGGCTGCTAGAAGTTCACCAGAATCAACGTAAGGTTCGATTTGTCATCGATTCTGGTGCCACTCAACACATGGTGCGAGATCAGAGCCTGTTGGTTGATGTCAAGACTCTGGAAGAGCCATATGTCATCAACACAGCTAAAACTGGCGAGTGTTTGAGAGCCAAGCGAACTGGAACCATGCATCTGAGCAGTGTAATTGGGAAGTCCAATTTTCCAATTATACTGTACAATGTACTTGTGATTCCAGAGCTCGACGAAAACCTTCTTTCGGTCAGAAAGTGCACCGAGAACGGGAAAAGGGTTACTTTTCTCGGAAAGCAAGTCCAGTTTGAGTATTTAGGGGAGGTTTTTGCCCAAGGAAAATCCTGAACGGACTTGTTTTGGAGCCCTAAAATCAGGCGGAAAGCCTTGCTTGGAAGTCAGCCGGCAGTTAAACAATGGCATATGCGACTTGGACATCTTGGCGTTGGAGCGTTGCAGCGAATGGTGCGTTACAATATGGTGGAGGGTATCTGCCATATTCCAGCCAAGGTGGAGAAACATGCTGCCTGCGAAAGCTGTATAGCAGGTAGACAAGCAGCCAACACAACGTCGAGCTGCCTAGGTCGGGTAGACCATTAGAGCTTGTGCACTCGGACGTGTGTGGGTATATGGAGGTGCCAACGTTTGACGGATTCCGTTATTTCGTCACGTTCATTGACGACTATACCCACTTCATGACCGTCTGCTCAAGTAACTGTGCAAGCTGCGATGCGACAACGGGCGCGAATACGTTAGTAACGAGTTTCAAAGACATTGTTCTGAGAAAGGAGTTCAGATGATATTCACGGTCCCGTATACTCTGCAGCAGAACGGCGTCAGCGAGCGAGCGAATCGTACACTGATGGAGAAGGCCAGAGCGATGATCCATGGTAGCGGATTGTCGAAGACGATGTGGGGCGAAGCTGTTTTGTGCGCTGCGTACCTCACAAACAGATCACCAACAAGAGGTCTTGTGGTCAACAAGACTCCTTTCGAGATGTGGTACGGTCGGAGGCCAAAGCTTAGCAACCTGCGCATTTTCGGTTATCCAGCGTACGCACAGGTTCCCAAGGAAAAGCGGCAGAAGCTTGATCCGAAATCGAAACGTCTGGTATTCGTGGGTTACGCGAATAACGGATATCGGCTTTGGAATGGTTCGAGCCAATCCATCGAGATTCACCGGAATGTGGTCTTCGACGAAATCAGCGTTTTGGAGCCAGTGCGTGGCGGTGCTGCGCCAGAGGAGGGCATCAAGAAGCCTGTCGAAGAACCACCAGAGACCTTCACATTTGAGCGTTTAGCTGATGTGTATGAGCCAGAACAACAGCCCACATTTGATCAGCCCATCGAAGTGCGTGCACCTGAAAACACATTTGAGCGGTCAGCCGATGTGCCAACAACAGAACACACATCTGAGCGGTTAGCCAATGTGCCTGCTGATCCCGAACACACTGTGGTTAACAGTGTGGTTGTTGACGATCACGGCGAGAGCGACTACGAGAGCAGCGAGGAATTCCCGGACAAAGACGATGATGATCAAGATTCCGTCACCCCTGAACCGGCCCTGAGACGAAGACAGCGAACAAGAGGGACTACACAGCGCTACGTGGCTAACGTAGCCGCTGTTGTTGATGAGGAGCTACCTCAGAATATCACTGAGCTGAAGCGCCGGGACGATTGGGATTCCTGGAAGGTCGCCATCGACAAGGAGATGACAGCCCTGAAGGAGAACAAGACTTGGGAAGCGGTTAGCTTGCCTCCGGGTCACAGGAAACCAATCCTGTCCAAATGGGTGTTCACCGTGAAGGACGATGGTCACTACAAGGCTCGATTGGTCGCGAAATAATGTTCCCAAAGACCAGGATTGGATTACTGGGAAACCTATGCACCGGTCGTCAAGATGGAGAGCGTTCGGACCGTCTTGGCGTTGGCGAACGAATACGACATGGTCGTTCTTCAGATGGACGTAAAACCTGTATTCTTGAATGGAAATTTAGAAGAGGTTATCTTCATGCAGTTGCCAAACGATGACGTCGACAAATCGAAGGTCGTTCGATTACAGAAAAGCCTGTACGGCTTGAAGCAAGCGGGTCGTGCTTGGAACTAGCGATTCAACGACGAGATAAGAAAGCTTGGTTTCTATCCGTTGAAGAGTGACTGCTGCGTTTACCGATCCTGCAAGCGAGGAGTCACCCTCATCCTGTACGTGGATGACATCCTGATTGCCGGAAAAGACATTTCAGAGGTTATCGGGATCAAGACCGAGCTTGGAAGGCTATTCCAGATGAAGGATCTCCTGGAAGTCAAGACTTTCTTAGGGATGACCATCAAGCGAGAATTCCCGAATAGCGTCATCGAGATTTCGCAATCAAGATACGTCGAGAAGGTTCTGCAACGATTTGGTATGGCTGATTGTAAACCCGTAGGCACACCGCTTGACACAAACGTTCGCTGGACGAAGCTGAACGATGGTGAGGTTATCACCGAACAACCATTCAAGGAATTGATCGGTTGTCTACAATATCTGGCGACATCTTCGAGACCAGATATTTATGCTGCGGTTAGCGCACTGAGCAAGTAGCAGGCCAGCCCGGCGGATAGGCACTGGCAAGGCCTGAAGCGTATTCTGCGATACCTTCGAGGTACGACCGATACGGCGTTAGTATTCCGCAGAAACGCGAAATCGGAACCACTCATCGGATATGCTGATGCAGATTTTGCCAACGACTCCGATGACCGAAGATCTGTATCAGGCTACGCTTACATGATCTTCGAAAATCTTATTTCTTGGTCAACGAAACGTCAGCAGACGGTCAGTCTGTCATCGACCGAAGCTGAGATAGGAGCCCTTTGCCATGCGGTCAAGGAAGGTTTGTGGTTAACAAACTTCCTTGGTGAATTGGGTGTGGTTTCCTTTCACGTTAATGGAGGACAATATCCCATGCATCCAGTATCTGGAAGAGGCGCGGACTCATCAGCGGATGAAGCATCTGGATGTGAAGTATGCTTTCATCAAAGACATCATAAGAAGCGGTCAGCTATCTTTGCGACACATCTCCACTGAGGATCAGCCAGCTGATGCGTTCACGAAGGCGTTACCAAGGGCGAGGCACGCGAAGCTGTTCAGCATTCTCAATCTGCGAATTGAGGGGAGATGTTGATACTTACGGTTTCGGCAGAGGAAATCTACCGCTCCGTCGGAAGATGTTCATCTAAAAATCTGCAAGAACTATAAGTATTTGAAAATCCGTACACAGGGTGGGGTAAAAGTACGACCTAAAAGGCCCATTTACACTTCTCGTGAAAATGAATGTGAAAAATATTATTTCATCAATAAATCAATATTGTGACAAAACTAGCCTTCGTAACCGCGTAAAATCGATGGGGAATAGTTAAAAAAAAATCCAGTTGGACTCGTTCCTTAATACCTTAAAGAACTATTTTCATTCCGATTCCCCCGTCACCGAATCGAAAAACAGTTGTTAGAAGAAGGTTTTAAGGACCGAGTACGGCTGGAATTTAATCTTTCAACCATTCCCCAACGATTCCACCATGTTATTCATGCTAGCTGTGTCGCGTTTTTGAGTTATTGAGAAAATAAGATTTATTCAAGTTCATTTTTACTTGAACTGTAAACTGGACGTATATGCAATTCGGTTTTAAAAAATTGCAGATGTTTTTTTTTAATCATAAACATCATTTGGTTTCTTTGACTTTTCACTCTTCTAAAAAATTGCAAAAATAGTCAAACAAAGGATTTTTAAGTGAAATACCAAAATGCTATCGAAACGTACTTTAAATCTACCTCTGAGGCAATGTTAGAATAACGTGGGGTAAAATAAGACCATTAAAAATTTAGCTTTTTTACAGGAAGTCAAGTTAAAAAAAATATTTTTTAAATCAATTTTTGCTTTCTGCAACAGATTCTGTGTTGCTTCTGGTACAAATTCTATACATAATGCAGTTCCCATCGTGTTTGAGGTTTTCACACGAGAAGGTGTTTGCGAAAATAAAAATAATTGCAGATGAAAAAAAAAGTTGTTATGTATTACCAGGTTATCAGAAACTGGTTCAGAAAATAAAAAGTCCTAAAAATACTCGTAACTTTTGACAGCTTTTCTGTATTTAAGTGTTTCATTAACGTTTGAAATTGTCAAGAATTCATCTATCCGACAATGTATAGATACGTTGGGGTCCAATGAAAGTTTTGACTGCTATCTCAGATCTTCCGGTAGAAAAAAAATCGAAATTGAAAAAAACGACATCCAATTTTGGCTTTGCTTAGCTGTATTTCATTTCTCAATGAACCGATTTTCAAAACTCTTAATTTTAATTTTTTGTCGTTAATTTGATCATTATTTTCATAGAACATACTTGGTCTGTCAAAATTCCCAATAATTCAGTAGATTGGAATGATGATAAAGATGTTTGAAATGTGTGCTTCGGTTCATATTGACCCGAACTGCTTTGGAGGGTTGAAGATGATGTCTGTGTAATGGCTTTATTAACAGTTTGAAATATTTTAAAATCAATGAAAAATAAGAACTGAGTAAATTGAGGATGGGAACCTGGAACGGATTTTATGATTGATTTATAATCATTGTACTTTTTTTTAAATAAAACAAATTATTTTGGAAGAATATACTCTCACATAAGTCGGCCTTTTGAACAAACTGGTTCTAGTTGAAATTTGAGAAAAAAAAATGTTATTTTTAAATTTAAAAAATATATTTCTGTCTTTTGAAGTTAAATAAAAAATTATTTAAAATTTGACGTGTTTCCAGAGCAGATTTTTTTTATTTTAAAATAATTTGCAAACTTGAAAATGTAGTCGTATTGTCAAAGTTTATCATATTTCAGAAACAGAATTCAAGTTACGACTAGTTGAGGTTTCGGTAAAAAAAAAATATTGAAACTTGCTTAATTTAGAATTGGAACAGAAACAATTGCCTGTACTTCCGTTATTTATTATTGAATTCCAGATGTTCAAACAAATGTAGCATTTTCTTCATATTTTTAAGAAAAAATACGGATAAAATTATTCGTCACGGTTTCGAAGGAATTCTCAAACTTTTCATGTAACACGGCTCATTAAGCGGCGCATACTTCTTCGTCTATCGTTTTATCTATCTTATTCCTCCAGGTCTTCATCTGATTGATGTCTTTGGCAACCTTTCCGTTTGCCTTGAGTCTCCTCTTCATGATTTCCCAGTATTTCTAAATAAGGCAGAACTGGGGGCAGTTGGGTGAGTTAAGGTTTTTTGGAACAAACTGGACCCCTTTCTTTGCATACCATTCTGGAACGACTTGAACTGTAATGACAGCTTGTCAAATCAGGTCAAAACATCACGGGATGGTCGTGAGATCGAATCAACGGCGAAATTCAACTTTGGAAACACTCTTTTTGATATAATTTGGACGCCATTTTCTTATTTGTAACAAAAACTATTGTTTTTTTTTTGCCTTAGCTGCAATTGCCCTGCCAAATAATACATTTTCGTGCCATGCTGTATTTATGTGCAATTTCAGCTTTTGAGCTAACCTAGATGCAAACCACAATGGATTTTCCAAAAATCTGTGCAGAATTTTTTCCCTTCTTTCAACTTCTATGATGATTGTTTGCAAAGTACAGTCGATTCGCGGAATGTCAAAAATAAATACGTGAAGCTGACAAAATTTCCGACACGTGGGTGTCAAGAACTTTCATATCCATCCAACAGGAGCGTCACTATATGAGCAAAAGTTGAATGAATGAAGCAAGCTTTGTTTCGATTATGTGGTGAATTTGCTCGGTAATTTAAAAAAAAAAAGTCAATAGTTCACTATGATCTTATTGTATTCCTGAGGCTTTCCAAACTCCTCAAAACTTTCAACGTCCCCAATACGGTAGAAATCACCTTTAATACCAATGAATGGTAAGCTATGATCATTTAGTATCCGGGCACTTTATTTTGGTGATAGCTGCGTTAATAGAGCTCGGATATGCAAAAATTTAGTAGCGTTGTGTTGGTTATGAAAAGGACTATCTTGCCTATTTTTGATAGATTTTTAAGTTTACGTGTGTATGAGATATTTACCATGCAAAAAGACATGATAAAAATAATTTTGCACAAATTTGCTCCTTTTGCGCATTTTGTGCCTCGAAAATTCTTCATTGTTGACTCGAAAGCTCATGAACTGTTGATTTTTTCTGATTTTTTTTCGTACCAAATGGTTATTAAGTATAAGGAGCCACTCTAGGATCCCCACGAAGTTCAAATCAACTATCGGAGTGCAACTCTTGATCTTAAATATGGTGAAAAGTTTATGGTTATTTGGGATAACTGAATGAAGACTCCCTACATAATGTAAAAAATCCATTTCCGGCAGAGGCAAAAGTTTTGCCTAACTAGTAGACACCAAGTAAATAACTAAAAATGATCAGATCCAAAGATTGCAATCTGTGCATCCGGTTTTTACGCAATATGACAGATGTGTTCTGATGGACAAAAAAATTTATGTTAAAACCGGATTTAAGAGATCAATTTCTTCGAGATACCAACTCATGAAAAGGTTCCAACCAGATTCCAATTGCTTTTTCTAGGTGAGTTTGTGTAAAATATCATGATTTTGCAAAGGTTTTGGTTCTATGGTAAAAAAAATAAATCAAAACATGACTGAAAAAAGTGTGCAAAGATAAAAAAGAGATTTTATGAAAAAGTTAGAGTATTTCTTGAAATCATTGATAAACATTTCTTTTTATATTTTTAGTTTAAATTTCATATTAACACCTTCATTTCCTCCATAGAAAGTTTTTCGATCAAATGAATAGTTTTTAAAATACACACGTTTGTAACTGCCTGGATACTAAATGATCATAGCCTTATGAAGTTAGCAAAAGACAATTGGAAAACATTTCAGAATATGTGATGGAACCATTGATGGAAAATTAAAATATTGTACAATTTTTAAGATTATTTTTTATTGTTTTTTTAAATAACTTTATGATGAGATTTCTTATATTTATTTTATCGAATTTTTTTGATGTAGGCTAAGATACATTTTTTCCAAATGGTTGACAAAAATTCATATGGTAAATTTGGGTAAAGCTTCGCGGGCCACAAAAAGTCAGTCAAGGGCCACATGTGGCCCGCGGGCTTTGGTTTGGCCACCCAAGTTTAGTTGATACTATTTTGCACTTAAAACGTGAACTTTTTTAAAGGGTTCAGATTTTTTTTATACTTGCGATTCAATACTTAATATTGGGTTCTCTGTTTATAGTTTACTTCACAATAATTTAGTCTCATCATACATTTTAAGTTGGTTCGGACATCCGACATCTTGAATCTGTATATCAATAGTACTGTGGACAATGTACAGACCCTATTTACTAAGTCATAATGTTGAATAAGTAGTTCTAAACAGAACATTAAACTCTTAAAAACAGCTTAGAAAAAAATACTTAGACACTTTAACCCACACTGCACAAATTTTGAAATGGAAAAGAAAAAATCACAAATTCATCCATCCTTGAAATTATGCGCTGAAAAGCATTTTCCGACGCGAGCTTCCATCGAAAAGGCTAAAGAAAACTATTCAACCATACAGCCTGATGTAAACGGGCGATGATGCTTCTACTGATTATTCAACTCGTGATGACGGCGATAATAATGATAATACTGATGATGGTGATGACGATAGGATAAAGACGGCTGAAATGGAGCGGAACGCTTTCCATGCATTATTAATAAAGTACAAGTTTTCGAGCCAAGGCTCCTTTTAAATCTTGTCAAATAGTTTAGGGAGATGCTGCTGGCCCCGGTTGAAGATGGCGCTAGGAGGATGCAAAACCCCATCATCCAGAACAAGAACGCTGCTGCTAGTTTGGCCTGTCTTCTGCTGGATGAATCTCGATGGCGTGAACTGGAAAATGCAAATTTAAGCTGCTCCAGCTAGTGCTGAGAGCACTGCGTCGTCGTTGAAGATGCACCGCGTGATCCTGAAGTGGTTTGAAGTGGAATGAAGGAGGCAGGGAGAGTATCCATGATTTGCTATATTCTAATCCCTCGGAACATTGGTAGTTTTAATTTATGGATGACTGATACGTGGATGAAAATTTAAATGAAAACGGCATTCGTTAGGGGCATTGCATTGGGATGGCTCGTAAGTTAGAAGGTTTATTCAAGATAATAAACTACACATTTCGAGGAGATTTTGTTGAGCTCTGAAAAGAGACTCAAATTGAATTCATTTTTAAATATCTACATTTTTAAAGCAGATATAATAATTCGCATCATGGCCGTGCGAACGGGGGAGTGGTAGGCTAGAGGTTAAATCCCCCCTTCCATAAAAGTTTTTCTAGTTCAAATTTTCAGTTCAAAAAATGATTTTTTTACATTTCATTTATTTGAAACAGCTCAAACCATATGGTTTTACGGAACCGGAAGACTATTATTTTTTTTGTACAACAGTTGCTTAAGTTTAATTAAATGAAATTTTTTAACATTGTTGTCCATTTATTCCCTTTAAGGATTCAAGTAATGAGTTCATCGTTCATTATTCAAAACTACGATAGACAAAATAGAAAAAGGAGAAAGAGGAAAGGGATACTTAAACGCGGAGATCGGTAGATTTAAGATAAAGGTATAATTCTAACATATAGTCTAGGTCTACCACAGCCAACACATCCTTCACTGGAACATTAGGTGGTTTACCTCGGGCCCGAAGGGAATCAATCAAATTCACTGTAACGATAAGATGGTCCTCACAAGACCAAACAATATGCTCGATGTCATGGTAACCCTGACCACAACGACACAAATTGCTGCCAGCAATATCAAAACGATAGAGTACCGCGTCTACGAAATAATGATTGACATGAGACAGGAAAATGTTTTAATGCAATGTTCCGAAAATCAATCAAAATAAACACTCAGGATGCGTTTCCTGTTGGATACATTCTGATTGTAGGTATAATGGGATAGCGCCTCTCGCAACTGCTTCGCCAGACTGGTATGCAATCTCGATCAGCGCTCTACTCAGCAATGCCAACCGAGTCCCATCATTCAGAATCATCGGGTTTGCAAACATCGCATATCAGAGATGAGTGAGATACCAACTGATCCATTCTGAATGTCACTCACTCAGTATCCGCCTGGCTGATTAGAAATTGAAAAGACGGCGGAAGTGACCATCTTTCTATCATAAACACAACTACAGTTTGATTTTATTCTTACTGTAGTAAAAAAAGCTGTAAAATCAAATAAATTTATTAATTGGCTATGTTTAAAATCAAACAATATTTGCAAATGATCGGTTACATGTATCACTCGCTCACTGCCTGAACCATTCACTCCTGATCCTAGCCCAACATGATTCGCCGTATGCATCGCTCAATGGTGAGATTCCAATTTTATGATAGTGCTGCACTGTTTTGACAGCAAACATCGTGCGAGGTGATCTGTATTTTAGCGATGAATAGAACGATCGATGATCGGATAATTCCTGTAGCAATCAATAACAAAACCCGATCGCTGTACGTTCAGTTGCGAAGTGCAATCAACAACATTCATTGAAAATGAGTGATTTTCGGAACATTGTTTTAATGTTTTAATAAAATCACGACATCACAGTGGTCCAAAATGCGAAAAACGTGATCGTTGCTTATAACTTTTTTAGGTCACATTTTAGCATATCGGTTTCTCGGAGAAGTTTGTCAGTAAATTCAGCTCTATAATAAAAAACTATTATTTTTCTGATCCCCCTACAAGTGAGATAAAATTTCTAACTTCTCTGTTATAGGTTTTAGCTCTTTAATGTCTTCGATAAACTTGTTAAAAATCAAATTTTCTACAACTTTGTCTCAGATTCCAAGTTTCTAAAACAATTATTATCCGAGATATCGGCCAAATAAGAAACTTAACCTCTAAAAATCAGTTTTTTAATAATAACTTTTTTCAGTAAATTTTAAGTTCAATAAAATATTCCACAAAGTTGTTTGTCTTACTAAAATACACCACTTTATTAAACATTTCAAGTTTGTTAAATGTGATACTGCAGAGCTATGTTAAAAAGATTACCGAAAATAGGGCTTTTTCACGCCTTATTTTACAAACACCGGGCAACATCGGGCAGCCCGCTTTAGATTCAAAATAAAGTCGAAGATTTCGTCTACAAGATGCAGGTACAATCGTAAGTATCCACTTGTATCCAAGCGAGATACATCAGTTTTACTTTTCCATGTTTGCATTAAAAACAACGATTTCTATGAAAGCACATACAGCGCATTCTACTAGGTACGTGTGTTTTCTTTTAGCTTTTCCCTGCGCGATGTCAGAAGCAAAGGTTTGGAAGTACAGGTTATTGTGTGTTCAATTGAAATAGATATCCTCTACAAGCTGGAGATGCTAATAATACAAATGCGCTGCCAAACCTTTGCTTCTTACATCGCGCAGGGAAAAGCTAGAAGAAAACACACGTACCTAGTAGAATGCGCTGTATGTGCTTTCATAGAAATCGTTGTTTTTAATGCAAACATGGAAAAGTAAAACTGATGTATCTCGCTTGGATACAAGTGGATACTGACGATTGTACCTGCATCTTGTAGACGAAATCTTCGACATTATTTTGAATCTAAAGCGGGCTGCCCGATGTTGCCCGGTGTTTGTAAAATAAGGCGTGAAAAAGCCCTATTTTCGGTAATCTTTTTAACATAGCTCTGCAGTATCACATTTAACAAACTTGAAATGTTTAATAAAGTGGTGTATTTTAGTAAGACAAACAACTTTGTGGAATATTTTATTGAACTTAAAATTTACTGAAAAAAGTTATTATTAAAAAACTGATTTTTAGAGGTTAAGTTTCTTATTTGGCCGATATCTCGGATAATAATTGTTTTAGAAACTTGGAATCTGAGACAAAGTTGTAGAAAATTTGATTTTTAACAAGTTTATCGAAGACATCAATGAGCTAAAACCTATAACAGAGAAGTTAGAAATTTTATCTCACTTGTAGGGGGATTAATCAGAAAAATAATAGTTTTTTATTATAGAGCTGAACTTACTGACAAACTTGGCCTAAAAAAGTTATAAGCAACGATCACGTTTTTCGCATTTTGGACCACTGTGGCATAGGTCCAATTCATTGAACCATGGTTACCGTGGGAACCATGGCTAACCTTAGGGATAATCAAGTGAAGCCACCGACCCAACTCGTCTTCGTTCCATTTTCGCTGCCAGTTGACGAGTGCGTTTCTACGTACCAACAAGTAAAATTCGCTGAAGACTATTTGACGCTGATAAATTACACCTTCAACTGCACACACCTTTGCTAACGAGTCGGCCTTTTCATTGCCCACTATTGAGCAATGTGACGGCACCCAAACAAAAGTGATGGAAAAGCAGAGTCTAGATAAAGTACTCAATGATACCCGTATT
Source organism: Uranotaenia lowii (assembly GCF_029784155.1). Lineage (NCBI taxonomy): Eukaryota > Metazoa > Arthropoda > Insecta > Diptera > Culicidae > Uranotaenia > Uranotaenia lowii. The sequence goes on from NC_073693.1 coordinate 39,360,509, forward strand.
TTCTCAAGGAAGTACGGCGAGTGTTTCCCAAGTCTTGATGAGCGAATAGCCGGAACAGAGCTGAGACTATCTGTAACAATCATTTACTGTCCAATAGGTCGTGCTGCTATACTATTTTTTATTAGATGATCACCCTGGTGGTAAATCTTCTACGGATTGCATACCAAGGCACGGCGAGCCACCGCGCTCCCCAGTTTGCTACTCTGGGTCCATGGGTGCAATTGGTTACTCAAGATACTTTGTACCCCTAACCATAAAGTCCACCTGGGGCCTCTGGCCATAATTCCCATCCGGACCTCCACCGAAGGGTGTACCCATGATGGGAGACCATGCTCTCGCAAAGCGCTCCACACCAATACCGTTTGATTCGTTCTATACCAGCAATGTTCTTCCCCTCTACTATCACGATTCGTGACTTACGGGTTGGCAGTCCGTTCGCCGCTACTCGTGACTCGGGTCCCACATTCGGCCTCTTGTCTCAATTCGAGACGCCACGACGCGCCTCTCCTCGTGACTCGAGACCCTCTCACGTTCATCCTCTTGACAAAATTTGAGACGTCTTTACCCGCCTCTCCTCGTGTCTTGAGGGCCTTCAATCAATCCGTCTCTTGACCCAATTCGAGACGAGAACAACTCGCCTCTCCTCGGGTCTGGAGATATCCACACACCTAACCTGTTCTCCGTCTCGACTCTTCGAGACTCATCCTGAGGCTCATCCACTGGGCGCCCGTAGTGAGTCGGTCATATCCGCGAATCGGGGCTAGGACCACCCGACGCGCGAATTCGACCAACACCCGCTCGAACATTGGTCGTCTCGCATATCGGGGTCGCGAATACCCGATACACGTTACGACCCCTCCCTCTTGCAACTGAGCACTGGTACCAAGGTACCTAGTCGCACTACGTTTGTGCCACACTCGGCACGCAGCTCGTCGGCGGGCGGACTGCACCAAGTGTGACGTGTAGTTCTCTTGGCCGTACGCCTACAGGTGACAAGCCTGTAGACACGTTTCCACTCTGCACCCCAAGGAGGTGGAACTACTTCGCAGAGCAATGCTGCAATACTGTCAAGTGCCCAATGTTTAGCTGCTAACTTAGTGATATACAATGAGCATGGATACTGAAGTTTGTAGGAAGCGCTTCAACTTTGTTTTAAAACACCAAACCCAGAGCAATTCATGACCTCAGAGATAATGAATTAAACCTATCTTTCAGTGGGAGAGAAGACAACGATATTGGATACGCTCGAGTTTGTTGAGGTGTGTTTCGGCAGCTGATTGGAAACAGAAACTGCCATACTACATCACTGAGAGAATAGTTGTTCGGTACAATTTGATAAGATCTTCAGGGTGGGCTCCTCACCAGGTGCCGGTAATTGAACGAAGGAAGTTTATCCTTCTCTGGCATTTTCCTTTCAGATACTCAATGCAATTTCTCCTGGTACAAAAAAAAATTATCATTGATTAAAAATAATTGTATCCATAAAAATGTTCAAGAATAAGTGTCGACAAACACGTAAAAAATGGCTGGTCTTCTACCTACCTACCTAAGGGTCTGGCGTCGATTGACCGACGCATAGGGCTGCGAGAGAGATGTTGAAATCGCGAGTTTACATACTCACACTTTGCTCTTCTTTGCAGAACGCTTTTATTTCGATAAACTCAAACTGCAATGATGCTGTCGACAGGGTTGCCAACATTATTTTTCAAAAATCAGGGAACTGGCGGAATAAAAATCAGGCAACGTTAAAGTAACGGAAATATCGCTCGAAGTGGTGATCTTTTTTCGGTCATCGCTTCACATTTTCACTCTAATATGTGTTTTGAGCCTACTTGGTTGAATAATTCTATCCATTTAAATCATTTTTTTAAATAAGAATTAACGGGAATCTTTCGATTGCTTTGATTCAGCAACATTTTCACTTTTTCACTTCAGCTATGGTACCTACTAGAGTTCCTTCTTACCTATTTTTCATGACATGCTCAAAAATCAGGCATATTTTAAAAAATCAAGGAAATTCAATAGCTTATCAGGTTGTCAGGCAGAGCCTCGAAAAATCAGGCAATGCCTGAAAAATCAGGCACATTGGCATCTCTGACTGTCGATAATTCAACTCAAAAAGCATCAGGAAGTACATAAGCTTCGGGTAAACTCGGCAAGAGTAAACAGCAGTCGGAGGAAACATCAGTGAATCAGAGAAGCAAACGTACAGTTCTACGAATTCAAAATTTAAAAAGTTTTCGTTCGGCAGCCGAACACATCAATTGGACAACGCATTGGGGCGTGACTAAAAGTGGTAGATACAAGAGAACGGGAAATGAGCGAGAGGGTGGTGCGAGGTATTGTTTGCTCAGTTTTTCGGACAACAAACGTTCGCGCGCATTTTGTGTTCGTTAAACATCGTTCTGTTGTTTCGTTGCGTTATTTTATTTCTGCGATGCTTTGAAACATCAATGCAGAACTTTTTTCCCTTTTTTTGTGTGCATTGACGTAATTATTGGAACGACGATAAAATCAATCTGCGCATAGCAAGTTAAACTCGGAAGAAATCAGCCGAATAATTCTTTCCGAAGCGAGTTTCCGCACCTCTGCTCTCTGCAAATCTCGTTTTCATCTCTTTGCAGCGTGTGCCCAATTGATCTCCATTTACGGTCCCGAATCTCGATTTCTAGCGCCGAGATCCAGTTGCCAGGCCACCAAGCGCGGATAATATTCCGTAAATATTTACAAAAACTTACAGTTTTCGCGTCGTCACCGCATATATGCACCATGTTTCGCACCCGTACAACAGAACGGATTTGACGGTTGAGTTGAAGATTCGGATTTTTGTTCGTAAAGAGATCTGGCAAGATAGTAAAGAGATGTTTCGGAGAATCGCACTCGCAAATCGGGGGTTTCTGATCCGGGGTTCGATGTCTTTCTTGGTACCACCATCAGGCGTAATCTGGCTTCCAAGATACTGGACGCACTCCACTTTCTCAAACTGTTGCCCAGCCACCATGAATCTGGAGGGGTTTCCTGTGTTGACCTCCATCGACTTGGTCTTTCCGACATTGCCTTTGAGGCCTGCTGCATTGGAGCTTTGGGCGAGGTCGTCGAGTTTGCTCTGCATATCCGGCTGTGTTTGGGCGAGCAAAACAATAATGTCAGCAAGATCGTTCAGTTGCTCCATTGTTGAAGGATTCCACGGCAATCCTCGTTTCGGTACAGAGTCGATCGATCCAGTCAGAATCCCACCCATTACGATTAGAAAAAGTAGCGATGATAAGATACATCCCTGCCTCTCTCCAGCAGTTACCGGGATTGGCTCAGACAAGACACCAACGTGCAAGACCTTGCACGAAAAGCCTCGTATTGTGCTTCGATGAGATGGACTAGTTTCTCTGGGACCCCTCGTCGTCTAAGAGCAGCCCAGATGTTTTCGTGGTTCAGTCGGTCAAATACTTTTTAGAAATCAACAAACACCAGCAGAAGGGAGTCCTGGGATTCGTTGTTTTGTTCCAGTATGATTCGTAGCGTTGTGATGTGGTCTACACATGATTGTCCGGATCGGAATCCAGCTTGCTGCCGTCGAAATGTAGCGTCAGTCTTCTCCAGGATCCTGTTCGGGATCACTTTGCAGAGTACTTTGAGAGTTGTACAGAACAAAGTTATGCCTCGCCAGTTACCGCACTCTATCAGGTCTCCTTTCTTCGGGACCTTTACGAGGATACCCTGCATCCAGTCGGCCGGGAATGTTGCAGTATCCCAGATGTCAGCGAAAAGACGGTGCAACATTTGTGCTGACAGGGCAGAGTCGGCTTTCAGCATTTCAGCAGGGATGCAATCGATCCCATGTGCTTTATTGGATTTCATGACCTTGATTGCCGCTTCTATTTCAGCCAGCGAGGGCGCTTTCGAGTTGACGCTCTTCGAGCTGCGGGTTCTGTTGGCCATTGCTATTTGTAACTCGGAAAAGTTGTTCAAAATGCTCAGTCCAACGCTTGAGCTGATCTGTTCGATCTGTCAGCAGCTGACCTGCTCGGTCTTTCAGCGGCATTCTTGCATTAATCCTTGCACCATTAAGGCGGCGAGAAATATCATATAATAATCGGATATCTCCAATGGCGGCGGCTCTTTCTCCCTCTTTGGCTAGGGAGTTTGTCCAGGCTCTCTTGTCTCGTCTACAAGCTCGTTTAACTGCCTTTTCCAGCTCCGCATATCGTAAGCGGGCGGCTGCTTTGGCTGACCCGGTACATGCCTGCTCAATTCTGACTTTCGCCTTTCTCCGATCATCGACCATCCTCCAAGTTTCATCCGACATCCATTCACTTCTTCTTCCACAAACTTCACCGAGAGTACCATGGCTCGTCGTGATAAAGGCATTCTTGATTCTACACCACTGTTCTTCGACTGTTCCGTCTGTCGGCAGTTCAAGGCTCGAGATTCAAACTGTTCAACGTATGCCCTTTTCACCTCTGGATTCTCTAACCGGCGGACGTCATATCGACATCCGACTTTCTCCTCTCGCCTTTGAACACGCGCAACTGTAATCCGTATCTCGCCAAGGACGAGGTGGTGGTCAAAAGCAATATCTGCTCCGTTTATTACGGACATCCAGAAGGCTCCTTTTCCATTGTCGACTGATACAGATGTGGTCAATTTGATTTTCTGTGCGACCATCTCGGGATACCTAAGGGACCTTATTTGCTGGTCGATGGGGGAATAGCGATCCACCGATCACCATGTTGTTGTTGCCACAAAATTCGTTAAACAGCTCTCTGTTTTCACTCATTTGTCATAGGCCATGGCGCCTCATGATGCGCTCAAAGTCCTGATTATCGGAGCCAATCTTTGCGTTGAAGTCGCCTTAGTAGATTTAACAGTCACCCTTTGGAATTTTCTTGACCACGCTGTTCAATTGACTGTAAAACTGCTCTTTCTCAAGCAAATCGAAAACGTCATTTGGCGCATAACACTAGACTATTGTAAGGTTTCTAACCCATGTTCTGAATCTGGCTACGATTATTCTTTCGTTTATCGGTTCCCATCTTATGAAGGCTGTATGGGGAAAAATCAAGTCTTATCACTCTCCCCTATAATGAAAGTTGGTAAATCAAAGTTGGATAATGGAAATTGCTTTCTTTCAATTAAACTCGAATATGACGAAAAGTTCATCGACCGAATGTGAAAAATTAGCATCGCATCAAAAACGCGATAAATACTGCTTCACCAGTCAAGCTCCATTAGCGTTGGATGCTTTTCTCTCTTGCTAATGAAAAAGGCAAGTCAATTGAAAGGATAAGTCCCCGAATGAAATGCCACACTGGATAAATGTAAAGGAAAATCGCAATTTCCATAAATGAACGGGGTGTAGAGGAAAAACCGTTTTCATACAAAGCACTCCTGCTTCGGCTTACTTTATGAAGGAACTAGGACAAGCGTGTTGACTTCACTAAAGCTAAAGAACCAGAAATCTCCACCCCAAAACAATTTCACAAGCTGCGTATCCGTTGTATTTTTTTCTGTGTTTTCGTACGGTTCTCAGCTATTTAGCACAACGCTATTTTCCTGCAGCAATGGGTACAAGGATGGATATTTTCAGACACATGCATACACCCACTCTCGCCCAGCATCCTTGTTGCATCCGAGAGATCTCTGGTGGGGCACATGGTTGCACTTTCAGAATTCCTCCCCCCATTCCCATTCATAGGTAAGTGGGTGAGGTGCAAAGTCAGAGAGATGGCCGGCGAGCGTAGCACTTCACGTGTTTTTTTTTACCCATTCCTGACTTCTTTCGAAATTTCTGAATAAGAGAGATGGTTACCTACGAAGCAAAGGGGCGAAACTTGAGTCCTTGGCTTGGTTTGCTTTCGGCTTTCTTCACTCCTGAACAAGCGCAAAATTTATGACCTGTAAAGTGTTCAAGATTTAAGGACCACCGCACCATGAATCAATGGATACGTCAAGCTTCGTCGAAAGAAAGAAAGATGTTGGGCGAGGGAGAAAGTAGTTTCGGGGAGGACAGAGTCGGATTCGGACTTCAAGTTTTCTTGGAGAAAAATCACAAAAATGACAAAAATGACAAAAATGACAAAAATTGCAAAAATGACAAAAATGACAAAAATGACAAAAATGACAAAAATGACAAAAATGACAAAAATGACAAAAATGACAAAAATGACAAAAATGACAAGAATGACAAAAATGACAAAAATGACAAAAATGACAAAAATGACAAAAATGACAAAAATGACAAAAATGACAAAAATGACAAAAATGACAAAAATGACAAAAATGACAAAAATGACAAAAATGACAAAAATGACAAAAATGACAAAAATGACAAAAATGACAAAAATGACAAAAATGACAAAAATGACAAAAATGACAAAAATGACAAAAATGACAAAAATGACAAAAATGACAAAAATGACAAAAATGACAAAAATGACAAAAATGACAAAAATGACAAAAATGACAAAAATGACAAAAATGACAAAAATGACAAAAATGACAAAAATGACAAAAATGACAAAAATGACAAAAATGACAAAAATGACAAAAATGACAAAAATGACAAAAATGACAAAAATGACAAAAATGACAAAAATGACAAAAATGACAAAAATGACAAAAATGACAAAAATGACAAAAATGACAAAAATGACAAAAATGACAAAAATGACAAAAATGACAAAAATGACAAAAATGACAAAAATGACAAAAATGACAAAAATGACAAAAATGACAAAAATGACAAAAATGACAAAAATGACAAAAATGACAAAAATGACAAAAATGACAAAAATGACAAAAATGACAAAAATGACAAAAATGACAAAAATGACAAAAATGACAAAAATGACAAAAATGACAAAAATGACAAAAATGACAAAAATGACAAAAATGACAAAAATGACAAAAATGACAAAAATGACAAAAATGACAAAAATGACAAAAATGACAAAAATGACAAAAATGACAAAAATGACAAAAATGACAAAAATGACAAAAATGACAAAAATGACAAAAATGACAAAAATGACAAAAATGACAAAAATGACAAAAATGACAAAAATGACAAAAATGACAAAAATGACAAAAATGACAAAAATGACAAAAATGACAAAAATGACAAAAATGACAAAAATGACAAAAATGACAAAAATGACAAAAAATGACAAAAATGACAAAAATGACAAAAATGACAAAAATGACAAAAATGACAAAAATGACAAAAATGACAAAAATGACAAAAATGACAAAAATGACAAAAATGACAAAAATGACAAAAATGACAAAAATGACAAAAATGACAAAAATGACAAAAATTACAAAAATGACAAAAATGACAAAAATGACAAAAATGACAAAAATGACAAAAATGAAAAAAATTATAAAAATGACAAAAATGACAATAATGAAAAAAATGATAAAAATGACAAAAATGACAAAAATGACAAAAATGACAAAAATGACAAAAATGACAAAAATGACAAAAATGACAAAAATGACAAAAATGACAAAAATGACAAAAATGACAAAAATGACAAAAATGACAAAAATGACAAAAATGACAAAAATGACAAAAATGACAAAAATGACAAAAATGACAAAAATGACAAAAATGACAAAAATGACAAAAATGACAAAAATGACAAAAATGACAAAAATGACAAAAATGACAAAAATGACAAAAATGACAAAAATGACAAAAATGACAAAAATGACAAAAATGACAAAAATGACAAAAATGACAAAAATGACAAAAATGACAAAAATGACAAAAATGACAAAAATGACAAAAATGACAAAAATGACAAAAATGACAAAAATGACAAAAATGACAAAAATGACAAAAATGACAAAAATGACAAAAATGACAAAAATGACAAAAATGACAAAAATGACAAAAATGACAAGAATGACAAAAATTACAAAAATGACAAAAATAACAAAAATGACAAAAATGACAAAAATGACAAAAATGACAAAAATGACAAAAATGACAAAAATGACAAAAATGACAAAAATAACAAAAATGACAAAAATGACAAAAATGACAAAAATGACAAAAATGACAAAAATGACAAAAATGACAAAAATGACAAAAATGACAAAAATGACAAAAATGACAAAAATAACAAAAATGACAAAAATGACAAAAATGACAAAAATGACAAAAATGACAAAAATGACAAAAATGACAAATATGACAAAAATGACAAAAATGACAAAAATGACAAAAATGACAAAAATGACAAAAATGATAAAAATGACAAAAATGACAAAAATGACAAAAATGACAAAAATGACAAAAATGACAAAAATGACAAAAATGACAAAAATGACAAAAATGACAAAAATGACAAAAATGACAAAAATGACAAAAATGACAAAAATGACAAAAATGACAAAAATGACAAAAATGACAAAAATGACAAAAATGACAAAAATGACAAAAATGACAAAAATGACAAAAATGACAAAAATGACAAAAATGACAAAAATGACAAAAATGACAAAAATGACAAAAATGACAAAAATAACAAAAATGACAAAAATGACAAAAATGACAAAAATGACAAAAATGACAAAAATGACAAAAATAACAAAAATGACAAAAATGACAAAAATGAAAAAAATTATAAAAATGACAAAAATGACAATAATGAAAAAAATGATAAAAATGACAAAAATGACAAAAATGACAAAAATGACAAAAATGACAAAAATGACAAAAATGACAAAAATGACAAAAATGACAAAAATGACAAAAATGACAAAAATGACAAAAATGACAAAAATGACAAAAATGACAAAAATGACAAAAATGACAAAAATGACAAAAATGACAAAAATGACAAAAATGACAAAAATGACAAAAATAACAAAAATGACAAAAATGACAAAAATGACAAAAATGACAAAAATGACAAAAATGACAAAAATGACAAAAATGACAAAAATGACAAAAATGACAAAAATGACAAAAATGACAAAAATGACAAAAATGACAAAAATGACAAAAATGACAAAAATGACAAAAATGACAAAAATGACAAAAATGACAAAAATGACAAAAATGACAAAAATGACAAAAATAACAAAAATGACAAAAATGACAAAAATGACAAAAATGACAAAAATGACAAAAATGACAAAAATGACAAAAATGACAAAAATGACAAAAATGACAAAAATGACAAAAATGACAAAAATGACAAAAATGATAAAAATGACAAAAATGACAAAAATGACAAAAATGACAAAAATGACAAAAATGACAAAAATGACAAAAATGACAAAAATGACAAAAATGACAAAAATGACAAAAATGACAAAAATGACAAAAATGACAAAAATGACAAAAATGACAAAAATGACAAAAATGACAAAAATGACAAAAATGACAAAAATGACAAAAATGACAAAAATGACAAAAATGACAAAAATGACAAAAATGACAAAAATGACAAAAATGACAAAACTGACAAAAATGACAAAAATGACAAAAATGACAAAAATGACAAAAATGACAAAAATGACATAAATGACAAAAATGACAAAAATGACAAAAATGACAAAAATGACAAAAATGACAAAAATGACAAAAATGACAAAAATGACAAAAATGACAAAAATGACAAAAATGACAAAAATGACAAAAATGACAAAAATGACAAAAATGACAAAAATGACAAAAATGACAAAAATGACAAAAATGACAAAAATGACAAAAATGACAAAAATGACAAAAATGACAAAAATGACAAAAATGACAAAAATGACAAAAATGACAAAAATGACAAAAATGACAAAAATGACAAAAATGACAAAAATGACAAAAATGACAAAAATGACAAAAATGACAAAAATGACAAAAATGACAAAAATGACAAAAATGACAAAAATAACAAAAATAACAAAAATTACAAAAATGACAAAAATGACAAAAATGACAAAAATGACAAAAATGACAAAAATGACAAAAATGACAAAAATGACAAAAATGACAAAAATGACAAAAATTACAAAAATGACAAAAATGACAAAAATGACAAAAATGACAAAAATTACAAAAATGACAAAAATGACAAAAAAGACAATAGTGACAAAAATGACAAAAATGACAAAAATGACAAAAATGACAAAAATGACAAAAATGACAAAAATGACAAAAATGACAAAAATGACAAAAATGACAAAAATGACAAAAATGACAAAAATGACAAAAATGACAAAAATGACAAAAATGACAAAAATGACAAAAATGACAAAAATGACAAAAATGACAAAAATGACAAAAATGACAAAAATGACAAAAATGACAAAAATGACAAAAATGACAAAAATGACAAAAATGACAAAAATGACAAAAATGACAAAAATGACAAAAATGACAAAAATGACAAAAATGACAAAAATGACAAAAATGACAAAAATGACAAAAATGACAAAAATGACAAAAATGACAAAAATGACAAAAATGACAAAAATGACAAAAATGACAAAAATGACAAAAATGACAAAAATGACAAAAATGACAAAAATGACAAAAATGACAAAAATGACAAAAATGACAAAAAAGACAATAGTGACAAAAATGACAAAAATGACAAAAATGACAAAAATGACAAAAATGACAAAAATGACAAAAATGACAAAAATGACAAAAATGACAAAAATGACAAAAATGACAAAAATGACAAAAATGACAAAAATGACAAAAATGACAAGAATGACAAAAATGACAAAAATTACAAAAATGACAAAAATGACAAAAATAAATGACAAGAATGACAAAAATAAATGACAAGAATGAAAAAAAGACAAGAATGACAAAAATGACAAAAATGACAAAAATGACAAAAATGAAAAAAATTATAAAAATGACAAAAATGACAATAATGAAAAAAATGATAAAAATGACAAAAATGACAAAAATGACAAAAATGACAAAAATGACAAAAATGACAAAAATGACAAAAATGACAAAAATGACAAAAATGACACAAATGACAAAAATGACAAAAATGACAAAAATGACAAAAATGACAAAAATGACAAAAATAACAAAAATGACAAAAATGACAAAAATGACAAAAATGACAAAAATGACAAAAATGACAAAAATGACAAAAATGACAAAAATGACAAAAATGACAAAAATGACAAAAATGACAAAAATGACAAAAATGACAAAAATGACAAAAATGACAAAAATGACAAAAATGACAAAAATGACAAAAATGACAAAAATGACAAAAATGACAAAAATGACAAAAATGACAAAAATGACAAAAATGACAAAAATGACAAAAATGACAAAAATGAAAAAAATGACAAAAATGACAAAAATGACAAAAATGACAAAAATGACAAAAATGACAAAAATGACAAAAATGACAAAAATGACAAAAATGACAAAAATGACAAAAATGACAAAAATGACAAAAATGACAAAAATGACAAAAATGACAAAAATGACAAAAATGACAAAAATGACAAAAATGACAAAAATGACAAAAATGACAAAAATGACAAAAATGACAAAAATGACAAAAATGACAAAAATGACAAAAATGACAAAAATGACAAAAATGACAAAAATGACAAAAATGACAAAAATGACAAAAATGACAAAAATGACAAAAATGACAAAAATGACAAAAATGACAAAAATGACAAAAATGACAAAAATGACAAAAATGACAAAAATGACAAAAATGACAAAAATGACAAAAATGACAAAAATGACAAAAATGACAAAAATGACAAAAATGACAAAAATGACAAAAATGACAAAAATGACAAAAATGACAAAAATGACAAAAATGACAAAAATGACAAAAATGACAAAAATGACAAAAATGACAAAAATGACAAAAATGACAAAAATGACAAAAATGACAAAAATGACAAAAATGACAAAAATGACAAAAATGACAAAAATGACAAAAATGACAAAAATGACAAAAATGACAAAAATGACAAAAATGACAAAAATGACAAAAATGACAAAAATGACAAAAATGACAAAAATGACAAAAATGACAAAAATGACAAAAATGACAAAAATGACAAAAATGACAAAAATGACAAAAATGACAAAAATGACAAAAATGACAAAAATGACAAAAATGACAAAAATGACAAAAATGACAAAAATGACAAAAATGACAAAAATGACAAAAATGACAAAAATGACAAAAATGACAAAAATGACAAAAATGACAAAAATGACAAAAATGACAAAAATGACAAAAATGACAAAAATGACAAAAATGACAAAAATGACAAAAATGACAAAAATGACAAAAATGACAAAAATGACAAAAATGACAAAAATGACAAAAATGACAAAAATGACAAAAATGACAAAAATGACAAAAATGACAAAAATGACAAAAATGACAAAAATGACAAAAATGACAAAAATGACAAAAATGACAAAAATGACAAAAATGACAAAAATGACAAAAATGACAAAAATGACAAAAATGACAAAAATGACAAAAATGACAAAAATGACAAAAATGACAAAAATGACAAAAATGACAAAAATGACAAAAATGACAAAAATGACAAAAATGACAAAAATGACAAAAATGACAAAAATGACAAAAATGACAAAAATGACAAAAATGACAAAAATGACAAAAATGACAAAAATGACAAAAATGACAAAAATGACAAAAATGACAAAAATGACAAAAATGACAAAAATGACAAAAATGACAAAAATGACAAAAATGACAAAAATGACAAAAATGACAAAAATGACAAAAATGACAAAAATGACAAAAATGACAAAAATGACAAAAATGACAAAAATGACAAAAATGACAAAAATGACAAAAATGACAAAAATGACAAAAATGACAAAAATGACCAAAATGACAAAAATGACAAAAATGACAAAAATGACAAAAATGACAAAAATGACAAGAATGACAAAAATGACAAAAATTACAAAAATGACAAAAATGACAAAAATAAATGACAAGAATGACAAAAATAAATGACAAGAATGAAAAAAAGACAAGAATGACAAAAATGACAAAAATGACAAAAATGACAAAAATGACAAAAATGACAAAAATGAAAAAAATTATAAAAATGACAAAAATGACAATAATGAAAAAAATGATAAAAATGACAAAAATGACAAAAATGACAAAAATGACAAAAATGACAAAAATGACAAAAATGACAAAAATGACAAAAATGACAAAAATGACAAAAATGACAAAAATGACAAAAATGACAAAAATGACAAAAATGACAAAAATGACAAAAATAACAAAAATGACAAAAATGACAAAAATGACAAAAATGACAAAAATGACAAAAATGACAAAAATGACAAAAATGACAAAAATGACAAAAATGACAAAAATGACAAAAATGACAAAAATGACAAAAATGACAAAAATGACAAAAATGACAAAAATGACAAAAAAGACAATTGTGACAAAAATGACAAAAATGACAAAAATGACAAAAATGACAAAAATGACAAAAATGACAAAAATGACAAAAATGACAAAAATGACAAAAATGACAAAAATGACAAAAATGACAAAAATGACAAAAATGACAAAAATGACAAAAATGACAAAAATGACAAAAATGACAAAAATGACAAAAATGACAAAAATGACAAAAATGACAAAAATGACAAAAATGACAAAAATGACGAAAATGACAAAAATGACAAAAATGACAGAAATTACAAAAATGATAAAAATGACAAAAGTGACAAAAATGACAAAAATGACAAAAATGATTACCTTAAAAGTAGATTCCATAACATTACTGTCCTTATTTTTTGCAAATTTTTCTCAGAGCTTATTTCTCTTGTGCCCTTGAATCCGGTTCTGGGAGAGAACCTAGGCCAGGAATTCCCTTTTGCAAAAGCAACTTTAAAATTGACTCTTCCTCTAAAGATGGAGCAGCAGCGATGGAAGAAAAGTTATTCGATAGGAGTAGTGAGATGGGGAATTTCCCCGGCGAGTTACACTCCAAATCTTTGGCCGTGGTGCTACTGCTGCTGGTGGTGGGGAGAAAAATGAGCCCCCGGAATCTGTGCCAGGACGAGTGGCGTTGAAAAGCGTTTGTCCGTGGTCCGGTTTGCCGGTCTCCTCGCTCGTTAGTTTTCTGCTATTCATGCACTTCTCGGGCAAGGATTCACTTTTCAGAGTGTGTGTGTGTGTGTGTGTGTGTGTGTGTGTGTGTCGGCAGCTGAAATCTGGTATGCAGTTTGATCTATTGCGGTTTGTGTGAGTGGGCGGATGCCTCGTCGTCGTCGGTTGTGATTTGTAAGCGAGGCGAGCTTCTTTTTGGGTGTTCCCTGTTCATCCCCCCTTTCCTTGCCCGCTATTTGCGCAAACTGTCAGCAGCCGACAAAATGAAGTGCCAAGCGGATAATGGATTACGAACAACCACTAGAGACCGATTTTTGTCAAGATGAGCATCTAGCCTCTCGAAAGTTCAATTTGGGATACCGAGTGCCGCGGCTTCATTAACCGCAGGTTTGTCGAAACTATGATGCTAGGGGACTATGAGTGAAGGGGATTTCGAATGTTACAAAGGCAAATAAAATCAAGTGGTTCTACTTAACGGTACTTTCATGTAATTGTTGAAGCTCTCAAATTTAGTTAGGTATACATAGATTATTGATCACCTTAAATTTTTCGAGCAGTTATCTTTAATAATACTCTAGAAAATCACAAAATTTGTGACGTACAGATTTTAATAAGAGGAACAACTTCATCGAACACTTCAAATCAATGCACTTGAAAAAAAAGCAATATAAAGCCTGTTCATTTCAATTCATGCCTGTAGCATTTTCTACATCCTTTTAAAAAAAAATACGGATAAAATTATTCTTCACGGTTCCCAAGAAATTCTCGAATTTTTCCTGAAACTCGGCTCATTAGGCGGCGTACACCTTCTTCGTTCATCGTTTTAGCTATCTTATTCCACCAGGTCATCATCTGATTGATGTATTTAACAACCTTCCTCCCCTTTGCCTTGCGAACTCTCTTCATGATTTCCCAGGATTTCTCAATAAGGTCGAACTGGGGGCAGTTGGGTGGGTTAAGGTTTTCGGAACAAACTGGACCTCTTTCTCTGCATACCGTTTTGGCTGTAATGACAGCTTGCCAAATCCGGCCAAAATATCACGGGATGGTCGTGGGATCGAATGAATGGTATAGTGTGGACGCCATTGTCTTATTTGTAACGAAAACTTTCAGTTTTTTTACTTAGCTGCGAATGCCCTGCCAAATCATAAATGTTCGTGCAAAATTGTCGGCAAAAACAAATTTAAGTTTTACTGGAACATCCCCCCGAGCCGTTGCCAAGTAGAATGTTTGACCTGGGATTTGTCCGAAGTCAGCCTTGACATAGCTTTAATCGTCCATCAGAAGACACCCGTCGAACGACGAAAACGGATTTTACCCACACAATTCAGTGTTATGTTTCGATTTGGCTGTTTCCTAGCTCGATACGACATAATTCCTTTCCGGGGTCGAATTCTCCTCACGGTACTAAGGGCAGCACCGGATTTTCTGGCCAAATCACGGTCCGACAGATTGGAATTCCTTCTAATCGTCTTCTAAATCTTACCACTCAGTTTCTGGTCGACAGTTTCACTCCGACGATTGTCTTGAGGCTTCCGAATCGTCGTCAATGTTTCCTTATATCGTTTGATAATGAGCCATACGGTATTTCTGAGCAATGTCAGCTGTTTAGCTAGACTAGATTCAGACCACAATTAATTTTACAAAAAACTGTGCAGATTTTTTTCCCTTCTTTCGGCTTCCATGTTGTTTGTTTACAAAGTGCAGTAAAAAAAACAAACGTAAACTGAATAAATTCCCGACTTTTGGGTGGGTGGGAACTTCCAAAAAAAAAAGTTTGTTCCAAATCTAAATAGCAAGCTTTATTTAGCAGGAAGCACTTAAAGGCTTGATGTATGAGGCCCAAGATCGTGAAAAAAAAAAAATTTAAGTGTGAATTGATCTTTTAAGTTGCTTGAAGTGCGTCCTGTCCGTTAACTAAAATTGACCTTGGTATTCTATCGGAGTTTCTACTTCCATGTTTTTAGACTGGTTATGCCCACTCGCTGCAGTCAGTATCGGGTTGCAAGTCTCGTAATTCGCGTCGCGATCGTATGGAACTTTGAGTTGATCAAAATAAAGTGCAAATACCCTAAATCAGAGGCACATAAGGTGCATGTATGACAGGGGTGCCTGGTGTCCTGATTTTTCAGGATTTGTCCTGATTTTCGAGAGGCTTTCCTGATTTTTCAAAAATGCTTGAATTGTCCTGATTCCTGTACTGATTTTAAAAAAAGTTGAAGAGGTTGTATTTGAGACACGACCGTAAAGTTAACGTAGAATTACGACAACCGGTTTTGTGTCAATATATTTTTGAAAAATTTTCAAGTATGCAGCTCAAAACAAATTGTAGGGATGAGATGAAGAATATACAGAAAATAAATCAAATTTAATTAGGAATAAAATAAAATAACAGTTGTATTCGGCAACACTGTAGGTGAATAAATTAAAATAAATTTCTATGACAACATTTGCTATTTTGGCAGCACTTGACAAACAAACAAAACAAAGTCAGTCATTGATCTATTCTTGCGAGCGACAGACGTGTTTAAGTGAATCTCTGAATTGAGATTCGTAAAATCACGACAATGGCGTGGTTGGTAGAATAAGCACAAATAGCGCAGATATTTAAGGCTGCTGCTGCTGATTGTTTTGATTTGGCCTTCCGGTGGAAATAAGACGGAATTGCCCCTGAAAAGCGCAGATATTTAAGGCTGCTGCTGCTGATTGTTTTGATTTGGCCTTCCGGTGGAAATAAGACGGAATTGCCCCTGAAAAGCGCAGATATTTAAGGCTGCTGCTGCTGATTTGGCAGCACTTGACAAACAAACAAAACAAAGTCAGTCTTTGATCTATTCTTGCGAGCGACAGACGTGTTTAAGTGAATCTCTGAATTGAGATTCGTAAAATCACGACACAAATGTGCAGAATACAGACGAAAATATACATATACTGTGTGTCCAATGTCAATGCCGACAGCTTTCATATTGAATTTGCAGCTCAAATAAAGCTGGTCAACTTAGTATAAATTATCTATAACGGTCAACAAAACAGTTTGTAAAACTTAAGAGTTGCATACCCAAAGGCGATATCAAAATACGGGCAAGCGGTGTCAATCAAAACTCAATACATTATCGCTAAGATGCATTGCGCCCGGTACTTATGCAACCAATGCAAGGAACATGCGAGCTTTGAATAATCAAACGCTTGAGATAAAAGCATACAGTGACAGTGCAGTACTGGTTATAAACCTGTTGTTTGTTTTTAATAAGAAATTATGAATTTTCGCATCAGTTTTTTTAGCCAATTTTTGTTTTTCATTGATAGGAGAAAAAAGTAAGCTGAAGAAAAACAAATTTTCAAACAATCTATTATTTGATAAATCATTTCTTTATCCCAAAATCCAATAAATATTTTGCTAAATCAACACCTGACACAGCTTCACGCTAGCTTTCAGGCTCAGTGCAAAAAAAAGATGCGCATTTTCTACGCTTGATCAATGCCTATTCTAAAGGGAAAAAAAATCATACAAATCGTTCTAGGTGTACTAAAAAAACGTACCCATTTTGCAAGTTTAACACCTGGCACCGCTGCCTTTCATGCATACGCTTGACTCAGTGCAGAAGAAAAACCAGTTTTCTGGAAGCTCCGTCTCATGCGTTTCTCTCAGAATCAAGTTGTCTATTACCATTCCCATATAGCAATCGCTAGCGTAAAGGTGCACTGAAATGGCATATCGGCTTAGTTCGACCCATAATTAATAATAACATAGGGATGAATCATCATACAGGATGAAAATCCCAGGAAAAAAAAAATAATTAATAATAAACAAACGGCCTTTTTAGGGCCAACACTTACAGAAAGTTTCATCTCTAACTTTCTATTTTTGGTTATGGTAATGGGGAAAAAGGGTGAAGTGTGTGAACAGAGCGTGAAATTCGTGTGAGAGAGGTATGTGATTCGTATGAGAAAGTAGCATGTTTCGTATGAGAGAGTAGTATGTTTCGTGTGAGAGAGTAGTGTGTTTCGTGTGAATGATGATGCGTGTGATTATGATCCGTATTTCTTGTAAGTTGGTTGTAAAGTGAAAGTTAGTTGTTCTATGTATATTACTTATGTTTAAAATGATGAAATATGTGGAGATTGTGATGTTTTGAATGTGAACTGCTCCACTGCAAGAAAAATGAACGGTAAAATTAGTGTAGAATGCTAATTGATTACGTGGTATTCGGATGAACTGCTAACAACGAATATATCAACTGTTATATGATTTGTGGTATTGTAATTACAGTGCGCTGGATATATGGTGTAAATATCTATTATAACTACTAAATGACATTTTAACTTGTCATGACATATAACATTGCATGACATGTCAACATGTCATCGCAGCATGTCTGGGTAACATGACTTCGCCGCTTGTTGGATCGCCTCTACTGCTGGTCTTCCAACTCAAATGGTTGCCACTAAGCTAAACTGCAAAACGATATCTGCGTTGGATTACCACTGGTGGGGTCCAAACGCAGATCGCAGCGCAGCAGAACTTTCCAGCTCGACGGGCAAACAGAAACTGAAACCAGGTCGCAGGCGACCCCTTGTTTTTATACATTTTGTTGACAGGGAAAACCAAACCCCACCAAGGGGCGTGGCGTCCGTGTTTTTTTTTTAATTTCGACCAGCCAATCATCGATGAGCAGGGATAATATGTCTTTTAAAAATGATGTCCTTGAATTGGAAAGTTTTCGTGACGCGAGATCCGTTTGCGAATTTCAATTTGTCCCCCTATAGTGTTGCCGTAAGACGTAATTCTACGTCAAAAATACATAAATTCTTACTATATTTATTGTTAGATGATGAGAAAATCAAACAAATCTTTGAGAAAATAATTTAACCAGTTCAACCAATGATAATCTTCTCTTCAAATGATACTTAAATGGTGTTATTCGATATCAACTGCAGGCCAGCCAAGGTTATTATTGCTTCAGTTGCATAATTCGTGGCGTCTTCAGTACCTATGTTTCGCCTTTAGTTATGACATTCATACAGAACTGCATGTTATTTTCACCAATTTAGTGGTGTCCTGAAAAATTCTGATTTTTTTATTCACGGTGTCCTGATTATTGACAAAACGACCTGGCACCTTTGATGTCAGAGCACAGAAGGTGCAAGTCAGCAATTTGGATCAGAATTATTCAGTACTGGACGGATTGGGTCCAAGGTGTCTGAGTTTGTCAGAAAATACAAGTTTGTTAAAGAGTTCAAGTTTGAGTCGGAAATCTTGTCAGAACTGCAACTGACTTGCCAACAAAGCTATATCACAAGCCCCAATGGCGAAAAATGCTCAGTTGAAGTTGTTGCAGAAAAAAGAACGGCAAATAGTGCTTCTCATGGACAGTGTCGACCAATTCAAACCGAATTACGAACCAGAACGTGATGAGTGTAAGATTGCTTCAAGACTCGAAGCCTTAGAGTCTGTGTTTAATGAACTCCTCGAAGTTCGAAGCAAAATCGAAATGACTATGTTAGAAAGAGAGGAGAAAAAATGGCAAGGAGCTATACGGCGAACTTTGAAACAAAACGGAACGAGCTCCAAACACAGACAAGATCATGCAACGGTGAGGTCGAGAGTTAAGCTGCCGGATATTCGATTGCCCAGTTTTAAGGGAAAACTTCACAACTTCACAAGTTCGATCCATAACAAGGGACAACTCGCCCCCATCCATGAAGAAGTTCTCCTACCTCAGGTCATCATTAAGCGGCGATATACTCGAAGAAGTCCTTTCTATCGAACTGTCAGATGTTAACTACAGTGTTGCCTGGGAGATTCTGACAGAACGATACGAGAATAATAACGCAGACACCAGATACCCAGACTGATCAGAGGCGCTTGAATCCATACAACTACAAGTCGCCCAGAATCATACGCCATCTGTTGGGGCATCGTGAAACTAATGTGCTTCATCAAGAAAAAAAATTACACTTGATAATTAACAAGCCAAATGAAAACCGTCTTGATTTTTTTTTGTACGTTTTATTTAAAGAGGGATTAACCTGTTGTTTTCACCCTTAAACCGTCTTGATTGAATCACCTATTTGTATTTGAAATTCTATCTCAAATATTTTCAGTATCGTTTTTGTCTTCAATGTTAATTGTTTACTTTAATTTACTGTATCATAATAAGAGATGATGAGATGAGATGATTTCAAAATTAATTTAACCGGCTGAGTAACAGTATGAAAATTATAATGTCTGTTATAAGTAATTCATTGGTTCGGAATTGTTCGTCTTAATCTGAAAGGTTGACTGCGACCAAAAAGACAATCTATATATAACTCCTTGAATAACATGAATTCTAATTTATCATAACTGTTTCATGGCTCGTACCTAGATAGGTTTGAGGAGTGAAATAAGTTATTGACATATATAGAATAATATTTAAATGGGATAAATGTATTGATAAGTCTTCAAATCCTATTTGCCGCTGGAAGTGTTCGTGATATAATGGTAGTAATTTCACTAAAATTTATAAATTTTTGAAAAAATAACCTAAGAAACGACCATGTTTGTCGACCGGGTATTTTTCCCTGCTCAAATGTGCGTGAGAAATGTCAAAAAAAAAACAACTATAATGACCATTTCGCGTGAGCTTTCATTACGTCGTATGAAACATCTTGAAAATTCTCAGAAAATTGCTTCAAAAGTAATCAAAACAACTTTGAAATTTGTATTTCACATATGTTGTCCAGGCTACAAATATTCTAAATGGAAAGAAGTTGCCACTAGTTTCAGTCATTTTTGTTTTTTTTTTTCGTAATAAAACTGTTTGTTTACATTTTGTTCCATACGACGTAATGAAAGCTCACGCGAGATTTTGGCATAATTCTGGACTGGACTGGAAAATTAACCTTAAAAGCTTTTTTGTTTTTAGACTCTTTTCCCCATCTTAAACCGTACACGAGAGCAAGTGCGCGTTAGAAATGTCAACTTAAAAATCTTTTATTCGAAAAAAAAATGTTGAAAAATTGCACTGAATTTGGAATATTTCAAAATGTATGTTTCAAATCCATTTCTCTTTGCTTCCGAAATTTTTTCATCTTTAACATTCAACCAGATTCTTTGATCCAAAGTTTTGTTAAAACCATATTTCGAAAGTAATTAGTTTACTAAATGAATCCATTCTTCAAAAAACTATAATTTTAAAGAAGGGAAATTTTAATGTTCCTTAACCGATGCCCAATTATAAGAAATAATCTCGCAGTAACTAAACTTATATATCGATTTCAATGCTTTTCCACACCACCAAAACGAATTTTGAATGGTAAAAGAACGGTACTATCTTGATGCAAACGAAAGTCATTTTTATTTTCTTGTCGTTCTATGGAATGTCAAATATCGTATGTCTGTGTGAGTGAACTCATTTAATGTTTTGATTTTGATGAGACGAATTCACGTTTGTTTTATTTTACCCATGGATAAAATCAATTACACGTGCGATATTCAAAAAAATGGTTCGAAATATAACCAAAAAAATAATAATAAAAAAATAACTTAACAACAGAACAGGAAAAGCTAAGCTATTCTTACTAAACAGACTCGGATAATTGAGATTGTTTGTCAAGAATCATCATTATGTCAACCAATGCTCTTCGTTAGAAATTGTACTAAATTTGCAGGAAAATGCATCATCTCGAAACTAAACACATTTTTTCCTCAACTGCCTCTTCCAGTGGGCGGTAAAAGGGCTAGTTTGATATCCAAGTTTAGTTAGATATTTCGAAAAGAAGACATTTCTCGAGTGTGACTAAATTTTTCATAGAAAGGGAAGTTTTAGGATTCATTGAAGAAAAAAGTAAATAAAAATCTGACACCGGTTTTTTGTTGTAGATGGTGGCTTGATGGTATATTTCGTTGTTTCGATTTTCATTAAGCTTCTTCTGTTAACAGAACATTGCTTTACAAATTTTGTAAATATCACCTCGCAATATACAATTAGTGAAAGGTTTTTACGATGTCATTTGTCATTTTCTCAACTAGTCCTAGATCGTTTTATAACTATTTACAAATAATTGGGTTTGTCCCAATATTTTTCTACTCGGGAAACTTGAACTTACCCTTGACGGAGGTTTCGGTGTTAACGAAATCTTGCAGGTGTCATAAAATGGTTATTTTTCAACCACAACGCAATAAGGAAGTGGTGCAGAAAATCTCAAGTTTTCATTCAATTTTCATTTATGTCGAAGTCGATGTATTTTTTATAAGCTTTATGGTTGAGTTCTAACCACATTTGGTTAATACGCTCCAATTAAAAAACGGTTCTTTAGTGGTTATCGAAATATATCGTGTTATTTTTTTTCTATCAAAAGTAGATAATCAAAAACGACCGTGTTCATCGCTAGATATAAAAAAAAACAAATAGCATAATGCAAATGTGTGTGTGATATATCGAGATTTTTCCTTTAGTGTATGTGGCCGTTAGTTTCACGATAACCCGTAGATAGCGCTGCGGAACAAGCGCCAAAATCAGCTTTCAGTGGTCAGTCTGGGTATCTGGTGTCTGCGATAATAACCTCATAGTGAAGGTTACCACCTAGACGCATTGTTTTCTCTATAGCTGATCATGAGAGAAAGTGTTGAGAGCATCAACAATCTCATAAGCAGGGTTGCCAAATTTTTTTTATCAAAAATCAGGGAACTGGTGAAAGGTACGGTTAAGTAACGGAAATTTCGCTCAAAGGTATGACCTTTTTTTGGTAATCGCTCCTTTTTAACACTCTAATATGTGTTGTGAGCCTACTCGATAGAAGAATTTTTTTTAACCAACACAAACAAAACCTGTATGTCAATAAAACTTGATGTTTCCTCGAAGTAATTTTTTTAACATAATTCTAAGCGTACTTATATCTTTGGAGAATATGATGGCTAGCATCTTAAACTACCACCAACCCATCAACCTACAACTACCAATCCAATGAGGTACAAAGAAAGATGACGAACAAACACGAACACTATTTCAGAACTCGTTATTCAAAAAGTAAAAAGGAAAACAAAGCCTACGTCACTTGCCAGGATGTTTATGTATCCTGTAAGCGAGAATTGTAGACAAAAGTTGACAATGATTTTTTTCTCTAGTTTTTGCTGGTATTGTGTTACAAGCTCGCAACTAAATTCGGATTTACAGAGGCAGCTGTAAAACTAATAAAATCGTATCTGAAAGATCGCAAGCAGACTGTCTTTAGCAACGGAGCTTATTCAAAAAGTGTTTTGGTGAAATCTGGCGTACCCCAAGGTTCAGTTCTAGGACCACTACTGTTCTGCTACTACATCAACGATCTACCTACTGTTATTAAACATTGCTCTATACAGCTATATGCCGATGATGTTCAACTTTATGCCACGGGAGTTGGTACTAGTATTGAGCCTTTAATAGGATTGGTCAATGAAGACGTCGACCGGATGGCTAAATGGTGCAGGCGGTATGGACTAACGGTTAACCAAAACAAAAGTAAAGTGCTCTGTGTAAGAAACCGGCGACAGAATGCCCCTGGAGCTCAAAGCGATATACTAATGTATGGTGTGGCTATTCAATGGACTAATCAAGCCAGTAACTTAGGCTTCTTGTTCCAGGATGATCTTTGCTGCGACGCTTTCATTCTTCAGCAGTGTGGAAAAATTTATGCCGGACTACGTGCTCTATATTCTTCCACGTATTTAGCACCTACTAACACCCGATTGAAACTTTTTAAAACTCTGATTTTGCCGCACTTCTTGTTTGGAGATAACTTGCACGTGTGTCCAAGTGAATATGCATTCGGACGTTTGCGAGTAGCTTTAAACTCATGCGTTCGATACGTCTATGGACTCAACCGATACAGCTCAGTGACCCATTGCCAACGAAATTTAATCGGATGTCCGTTTAAATGGTTCTACGCATATCGTTCTTGCCTGACAATACGCAAAATAATAACAACCCGTGCCCCACCAACGCTTTTTTGCAAAATCACACAGTTGCAAGGTCTTAGACAGCGAAATCTATTAATTCCAGCAAATAGTACTTCATTGTACGGCAGCTCGTTCTTTGTAAGAGGTGTAGCAAATTATAATACGCTGCCAGTTGAAGTTAAACGTTTAAGCTCAGAAGCAAATTTCAAAAGAGAATGTTTAGAATATTGGAACAGCCGATAATGTCAAATGTGAAGTGAAGTTAATTTTATAATGTAAAATCGAATGTAGTAAATTAAAAGGTTAGGCCTTACGCTACAGGAAATAAACAAATAAATAAATAAATAAACATGATGGTTGTTTGTTTGAAAATGCAACTGACATCACGAATTGTCATGGTTACAATGTTTACAATAAAAACATTTTCTAACATTTACTAACACTTAGCGCGGGATTTCCATCTCCACCTGAGATATGTATACAAATTGCTACCAATCCAAAGTATACTATGTGTACTCTATATTCGATTTGATGGCTGTTGGCTTAGAAGACTTGAAGGGTGTCTTCAAAGCTACGGGCTGTGGCTACAATTACGAAAAAATAAAAAAAAAATACTCTTAGCGATCTTTAAAATTCCAACATGTTGAGTTAGTATAAATAAAGTATTTCAAATACCTATAAATAAATTCAAATTACGCCAAAGTTCCATTCTTTTTAAACGGAAAAAATAAAAAATTAAAACTTCAATAACGTTTTTCTCAGATATCAAGATTAATCATGATACTCTTAAAAGTTTATTATTGAATTAAAACGTTGATTTTTAAAATGTTTTCAATTTACTACAGTTTTGCCGAAAAATTGTAATCAAATTTTTCCAATAAAGTTTTTCCTATTTGAAAAATACATCCTCAAATCAAGGGCTGATAGAAAAAAAAACCTGCTTGTAATTTGGATCCTGCGCCCGTGTTTTCATAAACTCCTACTTATCCCAATTATCTATTTCAAATAGAATAAGGATGATAAAATCGACATCACTTCTAGAAGAAGGTTGTCAGAATTTATTCAGCACGTATCCGGGCCGGAATAACCCGGGCAATTTTATATAAAAACTTGTCAAAACCCGGCCATTTGATTTCAAAATTGACGATCAGAATACCCAGAAATTACTCAACAAAAATCAAGAAAAAAAATTGGAGGCATAAATTAGAAAAAAACGTGAAAAAGTGAATAAATCCGGGCAAAATTTATGTTTATTTAAATGTCTTTGATAATCACCAAAGATTGCCCATATGAGCATTTTTCAATGAAATCTGTTCAACCAAGCCGGGCCTCATGTTCTCAAATTTGTAATAATATCCGGGCAAACCCGGATAAAACCAGAAATCTGACAACTTTATTCTAGAAACACGAACGAACTGCAATTGAAACTGTTATCACTTTATATTATAACGCTTACTTATGATTGTTGTTAATTTAAAGTAGGAGAATTATGGGTAAAAACAACCTTTACTTAATTTTCCGACACAAACTATCACTCCAAAAGCCTTTAATCGATAGATCGTAGAAATTCCCTTTGAAGGACGACATCGTTATCGTCTTTCTGGCTGAGTTTAAAATGACGCTCGTAACATCTTCCAACTGCTAGTTCAACTTGCTTCCACATTAATTCAACGACAAAGATCAGAACCGCACCGAAAGTTCCAGCCCCTAATATGATTAAAGGACCAAAAATATGTTCCATGGTCAGAGGGGCAAATTCTTCCGGATCCGACTGCTTCGAGGCTGCCTTCAACAGGGCCTGTTCCACTACATTGTCGGCATACTTCCGCAAAGCTTCCCGCTCCCAGTGAGTCATGAATCCGAACTGGATTGCTTCCAGGTTAAACTTGTTGAAATACTCCATCAGAGGCCAACCTCTTTGAGAATACGCAATCGTATAGGTGAAGTAGAATTCTTCCGAGAGGATTTCAAACAGATACACGTTGTCTCTGCGTATGTACGACCCAAATGCATAGTTGCCACCATTCAGGAGCTCAATTCCAACTCCGAATTGACCCTTTAGCGTCTCCTTATACAGCCATTCTTCATCCGGGTTCAGATCAAATTTCTTGATGACTCCCTTGATATCAGACTAAAGGATTAAGAGATATTAAACATCAGCTATTTTAATCCTAATTATTATATTACCGAATTCGCTCCAAAGAGAGACAAAATCCAGGCAATGGCCGGAGCTCCCCATCGATAAGGGGACGTTACAAATTCGTGGATGGTTTTGATGGACTCCTCAAAGCGAGGCACCGTCAATACGCAGGCCAGACCACTCGAGTAGCTATTGCTGAGAACAACTCCGGACAGCAAGATGAACGCTATCAGAAACCGGTAGGACGAAGAGACGGAACTGCAGAAGAATAAATAAAAATTGAGTCCTAGTTCTAATTTAAGCCAGAAAAAATACACGTTTGTTTACTTCGGGAAAATTCCTTGATCCAGGTAGATGGAAATCATGTCAAAGATGGATTTTTCGATCGGTGGCTCCGGGGCATCGCGATCGCTGCTATGCTTCCGATTGAGGGTTGTTATGATGTGATGAATCGCGGTCATTATAGCCAACATGATGCCGATCGCTACCCAGACGGATTTACTGAATGGGTAAATTACGGTCAGAAATGTCGGAAGTTGTTTCGCCGCAGGCACCAAAGTAGTGATGCTGGATTTAACCGTATATTGGCTTCCATCGAGAATATCCAAATACCTGCGAAAGAGAAGGACAGTCATTCAGCTACAGCGTTTCTAACAAATAGTGATAACTTAGCTATGAATATGGTAAATTCAACTATAATTTACCAGTTATAATAAAGACAGCAAAGTCCAAATTCTGTCCGATTCGAGTAAATTGAATAAATGGCACCGTACCCAGTTCCATTTTCGTAAATGTCTCCCCATTCATTGAGACCAACTGAAATGAGAAAGTTCATGTATTTAAAAAAAAAACTTTTCAAAAATATACTTACAAGCTGTCAATTGAAGGGTACAATTTCTCATTTTACAAAATTCAACTGCCAGTGTTCCTTCCAAGCCTTCCAAATACAGTTCATTTTTCAAGTTTGAATTTACCATATCCACATTTCCATTGTTTGCTCCAACAGTTGAAACTACACAGTAAGGTAGATATTCTACAGATGCGAATTGAAGCGTTCGACCTTTGAGATCGAATAGTTTATCATAGAATATTGGTACAGCTGATGTAAATTCGTTGAGGCTGGAGTTGAAGACATTAGCCAGGAAAATATCTCCGGAAATTTGACTGTAGTCGTGGGTGTAGAAGTTGAAATGCTCTCCAGATGGAACGAAGAACCATAGGTTGGGGAAAACTGAAACAGTATCTTTCTTTGATCAATTACTCATTACAGGTGTGAGCAAAAACTTACATTTGAAAACCACTTCTTTCTGTGCATCCATCATTGAAAATGATCCATATTCTAGAAAAACCAGTAAATTTTTGTCCCGTATTCGTTGTTTGGATTTATTTTTCATTGTCAGTTTCGAGTCGAAGAAATTTGAAACATTTCTACTGACTACAATGTAGGACTGAAAAGCGATCTTCGTGAATTTCGTTCAAAAAGTAGCTAGGTATTACTTACTTGACAGCCGTTTTCAATTGCGTTTTCCAAATTAATCATACCGTCTTCCGAAATCCACATCACAGATCCGTAGCCATCTTTCAAAGATCCAAAAGCCCATTCTACTGACTGAAGAAACTCACAGTAGGTATCACATTTCCTTGCATCATCCCGCAAAGTTTGATCATAATAAACAACAGTGCAGTAATTTTCCGATATGAAGTGAGAATTAACTGAATTTTAGAGAAAAATAATCCATCGTAAAAAAAATTGAAATACACAACAAGAACTTTTATTTTTATATTACCAATCAGTTGCAATACCGTTTGCATCGTAGAAGACGGAAGTTCGAACATAATTTCTATCCTCCACACACAACCACCGGTTAAACAGTGCAGCATTTTCACCAAATGCAACCAGATTTATGTGACCCCGACGCAACCTTTCCCAAATAATCGTTTAGCAGTTATTTGCACAGGTCAAGGGCCCAGTTCTGGGAAATCTACAAGGCTATGTCATGCCATTTGATTTCGTGGTGTTTACGACGAGCCTTCTCAGTCTTCGATTCCTGTAAGTCTCGGTACTGATTTCATTAATGGGAAGTCATTAGAATAATCGTTGGGTTACATAAGAAAAATATTTAAACAGAATAAGATTATGAGAAGGAACAATCTGAAATTAAACTACACCAGTGGCGGATTGGATTGGATATGAAATCACTTTCAAGAATATCGGCATGATGGAATTCAAAATCAATTATTCAAGAATTAAACGTTTATTTTCAAATTCTGCATGGAATGTGAAGCTATGCATGATTAATTGGTTTGTGAATTCAGGTTGGACCAAATGGTCGTATATTTCCGTTTAACGATATTGGTTGCAAAATTGCAGAATTTTAGTAAATCGTATAGCAATTAGAGATGCATTATTTAAACAATTCTAATACTTCTACTTCAATCAGAGATATTGATCTTTTCAACGAGTATTTGAAGCCCGTATTCAAATTGGGAGTGGACTAAATTTGTCGTTTTTATGGATGTCAAAAGCTGCAAAAGCATTCAAAATTGCACAAGAAGAGGCGGCTAGAAAATTGCTGTCATTTGAAACACCATATTTGTTCCAACGAGACTTTTCCACTCAAATGAGTATAAAAATGAAGAACATAACTTTAACGAGGAAGATTGTATTTAAATCTCTCTTATAACAAGAAAAGTCCTAGTTTTCAAGCGATTGTACCGAAAATGAACAACATTATTTTCCAGAACGTGCAAAAAGAATGTTTATATTTATGTTTTTTTTTTCATATATTTCATTTATAATTTTTATTGTAACAGTTTTTTTCATTTTTTTTATACAAAACAAACCAGCTGACCAGGTGTGCTACACCTTCAACAAATCAATGAAATGTGTGAAAAACATTTAATTAAAAAGTATCAATCATTGTTATAAATCTGAAATTAGGAACAAGTTTTCATTTGCCTATCTCCCCTGCAATGTGGGAGGGTCCACGAACTGCTATAGAAACATTTTTCGTAGACAAATAACGACAAAGGTCATATTTGGCTCCTTTCGCTTAGTAATTTTTGAGTCATAGCAAGCCGGTCGAGTGCGGTCTTATGCAAGGTTTTTTGAAACACATGGTTCTCTGACTTTCACAGTAAGTAGGCAAGGAGTGCGCGGGGTGCTCATTGAGTTTGTTTACAAACATAAAATTAATTGCTCAGCTGCAGAGTTCTGCAGTAGCAAAACCAAAATGGGCAAAATGGCTGAATTGAGAATTTGCCATACGGTAACACCTCTTATATAAACACACCTTGGTCGTGTGTTTAGTCTTGTGGTAATTATTGCGTTTGAGTGACCGGAGAAAATATAAATTTATATTATCTCTTCCGTGCAATGTTTTGCAATGTTTGGATTCCGTGCAATGTTTTGCAGTTACAGTTATCCGTACAAAGATTGACTGAAAAGAGGGTAGCGTGTAGAACTACGACTGACTTTACACTGATTTGACGAATGTACAAGTTCGCACAAATGTCGCAGTCATGAGTGTGCAGTCCAATTTAGTGCGTTGCGATTAATAAATTTCGTTTATTGTTGGAGTGGAATCCGGTGTATTCAGAAAGTTTTTCGTGAAAGCGAAGAAATACTACCTAGCAGGAAATGTGTTTTTTTTAAAATTCGCTGGAAATGCTACGTTTATGGGCTCATTCTGGGATTACTGTTTTTACGTTCGTTTTCCGCTGTTGTTTAGTTTTACCTCTCTATTTCTCGTGTGATTGGCGAAATAATATTCCAAAGTGAAGAAGAATTTAAAAAGTTTACCGTGGCGGTCGTTTTGAAGAATAGTTTGAAGTGATTTTAACCGAAAAAATAATAATTTGAAAGCGATTTAGAGCTCGCGGGAGGCCAATCGAAGCTGTTTTTTTTTGTTTTCCTCACCTTGTGTAACGATTGGAAATTGAGAACTATTCGCGAGATGTTCAGGGAAGTCTTGTTATTCCTTTAGATATGAAATTTTAGCTTAGGAGAAAAAATATGAATCAGTTTTTGGGAATCCAGAAAAATCTTGGATCGGATCGTTAATTTCCAACCCATTTTGGGCGTCGTTTTGGTTTTGTGGTGCATGTTTTATCATGCTAAACGGTTTGCTTTGATGGGATGCAGTTTGCTGTTCAGTTACCTTTGCGCACCCAAAGCTAAGTATTCTGTTTCAATCATTTTCCCACATATGGAAAATACCAGAAAATTATGTTATTTAGATCAATATTTGTCTGAATCATTGGAAGTACACAGACGACAAAGATATCATATCGACGACGATATTGTGAG
This sequence comes from Uranotaenia lowii, assembly GCF_029784155.1. NCBI lineage: Eukaryota > Metazoa > Arthropoda > Insecta > Diptera > Culicidae > Uranotaenia > Uranotaenia lowii. The sequence goes on from NC_073693.1 coordinate 39,391,009, forward strand.
CTGTTTTCTTTTCTTTACCTCAATATATTTATCGAATTTTAAGCTGAGATTTTTAATTGGTATACCCCAAGGCCGTGCGAACGGGGGGGGGGGGGGGGGGGTTAGGGGTTTAACCCCCCCCCCCCCCCCCCATGAAGATTTTTTCCAGGTAAAGTTTTCACCATAGTAACGGGAAATTACTTGATCTTAAAATATATTTGACAAGCAAGTCAGAAATTTTTCTCGCCTCCGGCGGAATTACGTCTTATCTACATAACCCTTGGCTTGAGACATTTCGATCTACGACACTATTCGACGTTCACGAATTGAAACCAAATTCTAGATTTCAATCTGCAATTCAGTTTATCTTTTGTATAAGGAACTCAAAACTTGACATACAAAAATCCTATCTCGTTTTCAGAATGGGTTTTTATAAAAGGTTTTTATGGGTTTTTACAATATAAGAACATAGTTTGAAATGAACCATTTTTTTATAAAAAAAATCGTTCATTTCTTTACAAATGTTATGCTGATTTGAAATATTCTTCAAGAAATCAATTTCAGACTAAATATTATTTCGTGTTTTTTGTTCTTCTAGATGCGGAACACAACACATAATTTACACAAGGCCACAAAATTTACATTTTTTGAGATGCAATGAATTTAAAAGGTAATTTCGACTAATTTAGGGTAGTCGAATCAAAATATGCAATATTTCTATCAGCAAAAACTCAAGTTAGAAACATATAATTTTTTAAAAAAAGTTTTATATGAACTATCAACTTTCTTTAAGACTTCAAGTAATTTTGAGTTCTGCGGAAAAAGTTATAGAAGTTTTATGTTTTTTAACATTTTCTCATTTATCAAATTTTTAAGAAGTTTTAATCCAAACTGAATTTTAAATATTTTTTAAGCATGCATGTAATCATTTTGCAAGTTTCAACAAATATGTTGATCATTGCATCATGTTGTATCATTTTCATCATAAGATTATTCCTTAGTTGGATGAAATATGATAAACAGAATCAGAATATGATTTTTTCATGAAAATAGGTTTATTGGTTAATTGGTTAATTGATTTCACTTTAAACTGATACATTTAAAACTCCTTACCACCAAAACTAAATGTACCTAACGTACTAAAAACTAAATGTACGCTAAAATTTACCAAATCAATCTTTTAAAAAATAAACACCAAAATGCTGTTGCCTTGAGTCATAGATTAAATAAACGATTATGGTGAAACGTGTTTATTAAAAAAAAAACTTCTGAAATGTTTCAAAGAACTTATCTTATTCATTTTCTTTTTTTTTAAGATTTCTGAATAAATTTACCGAATTTTAAAAAAACGGTTTTATTTTCAATTTTCTTATTAATTTTTCAAATTTCATAGTCTTATTTTTTTAATTTTAGAAATATGATTAACAAATTTGTCTTTGTTTTTTAAATTCTTAATTTGCGTGTACTTGACATATAACTCCTTAAATTTAAATTTTCTATAAGAATAACATAGATTCAACCGTCAGTTTTTTTCCAGGACCCAATATTTCAATCGAAAGTGACAAAAAACTCAGAGCTTGTATTTTCAAAAATGAACTTATTTTGATAACTGGACGATTTTTTAAATAAAAAGGTTCTATCTCTGACTTTTATCACTGGCACTTTTCAAATAATTATAAATATATTCTTCTTTTTTCATATTAATAAAACCATCAACCATTGAACAAATTCTCCTAAGTTCAAAATGGATTTTTCCAGTTATCGAGTATTCACATTTCAAATCGCGATTTAATACTTTTTGTTCAAATTCAAAATACCACAGCGGAATTTTTCAATCAACCCTTCAGTTGAGAATAAAGAAAAGAATTTAAACTAAGATGAATTAAAATTAACTATAATTACCATTTTCCTTACAAATTATCATGGTTAGTTTTGTAACTGATTGGACATTTATTTTAGAATTCAGAATGGTCTTAAACTCTGTGTTTTGGAAATGTTTATTTTAAAGTTGCTTCGAAATTTTTTTGAAACAAATTTCTACTTCAGAATAAGGAACATCAGTTTGAAAAAAATATCAAAGACTTACCGAAAAATTTTAAACTTTCATTGTGATATGATTTGAAAACATAGTTTTTTATCATTCTTTTTTTTAGTTGTGTGGTAATTATAAGTGAGAAATGGTGTTTATTTTTGGTATTGTTATCGTTTTTAGCTGAATTTGAATTTTGAAACCCCCCCCCATAGACAGGTCCTTCGCACGGGCCTGGTATACCCAATAGTTGCCGATTTTATGAAATTCATTTCAAGTTATCAGTTTTAAACAATGCATACGAATAACATAATGTAAGATAAAAAAATATATATTGATCTTTGCAGAATACTAATAGTTAAAGTAAAACGATAGAAAACTTTTCGTTTTGATCACAAAACTTTTCGAATACGAAAATATTGTATCATAACAGTTCCTGTAGTAGTTATAAAACGATTAGAGATAATGTAAAAAAAACGTTTAGAAAATGATATCTGAAACTATAAAAAACATTGCACTTATCTTGAATTTCAAAACGATGGTCTGTTGAATATGGCGTTAAGTTATGTTACTGTTTAAAACTATTAAAACTTTTATATGGAGACACCGTTCTAGGAACAGTTAGGATATGGTTTATAAAACGCTTATGAATAACGTTTTCAGGGCATTGAACTGTTCCTAGAATGAACATGTGTAGGCATATGTATACTGTTTCTGGAAACGTTAAAATGGAGCCCGCAGAAATTAGGCACATTCGAAATTTCAATTGGAATTTTTGGATTGGATTTCAATTAACACATGTTATTTGATGCATTATTTAATTTTAACTAAATCAACTTACACTTGCTTGGTGAATAATTGTGGTGCGGTTTCGTGCCGGTCCTAGAAAAAATCTTGTTGGGTGGAACTTCCCGGTACAGCGTCATTCTTGCTCGTATAGGTGAACCGGAGGCTGGTTTGCATCATGTTGGTGAAATTACCGAAAGCAAACCCGAATGTTGTCTGCCTTGTGCAAATATTTTCCTCTGTGATCATCATTTTTAGTGAAACTCCTGATCGGCCGATTTTTTTCTGCATAAGAAACAAATAAAACTCAGTTAGATCCCCATTGCCCTAACGAATGTCATGTTGTCTAAATTAGGAAATGATTACTTACCTTGTACGCTAGCTACGATGCTGCTTGAATCACCCGGAATCTAATTGTAGCAGAAAAAAAACAAATGGACCAGTTGAAATTTGGATGAAAACTTCCACATTATAAATTTATTCTTCTTATATTGTTGTTCACCAATTTTTGACGTTTCTCCATTGTGAGTGTGTGAGAATTCGATGGACGGTAAGGATTAATGATTATTTTTACGTTTATGATTATTTGACGCAAATCGTCTAACTATTTACACACTTTTTGAGATATCATCACTTTCTAAAGAACCGTCAGTTTATGAGTTTTATCGTCGTTTCGATATGGTTTTATTTGAATACAATGTTATTATGGATGATCACTATTTCTGAAACAGTTAATGTATCGTATAAACTGCAAGAGATATAGTTTTTTAGTATGCGGGTTTCCGAAACAGTTTATTCCGAAAAGTTTAGCGATTGCACTTATTATAATTTCCTTCCAATTTCTTTTCAAGGGCGAGTAAAGGCGCTAGAGCAAAGATCAAAGATCAGAGAAGAAATCCTAAACTTTTGGTGACATCCCAAGCAACCAAAAGTCTCGTTTAAGGGGGGGGGGGGGGGGGGGGGTTATGAAATAGAAAATAGAAACCAAAAATGTTGTTCACTAGTGCAATCTCAAGGAACTACAATTGTAGGTTTTTTTTCTATAGGTTTCTCATCCAATTCGACTTTTTTTTAGAAAGAAGTGGCTCCTGAGACTCCTCTCTGGAGCCATAGTCAATCCCACTGCCGCTTTAATACTCTTTCTACAGATATTTTTAGCTCACCGTTATTCCTTTTAAAAACTGTGACTAGTTTTCCATTCCGTTTTGGAAAAAATCTCATCCATGTTTTTGGAGAATTTTAAACTAAGGGGTGTACTCGAAAAAAATGCACCACCTTTTTTATATATAAGTTTTAAATGCGTGAAGAGTAATTCATGAAATTATTAGTGAAACTACCTAGTAATGTATTTTTACATGTACAAATTGTTGTGAAGCTCTGTCAAGTGGTTTTTGAAACAGCTTCTCAAGAAGAAGCTCATTAACCAACAATTCTGGGCAGGATCTTGAAAAATCCATAAAAGTCCAGTAGGAGACCCTGAATCAGCAGAAAATCAACTATTCGATCATTGTTTATATTGTTAATCATTTAAGGAGATCTAGAGAATCTAACAGTGTAAAAAAAATTAATTTAAAAAAACTGATTTCAAGATGGTATGGAATGTAAAAGATTCTATTCGAATATCGTTTTGAGAAGTGGTAAAGCAGGATGTCAATTTTCCTGTCTGGCTAGTCCAGCTGACGAATAGACAAGCCATACTCCATATCTATACAAGCTAATGAAGCAGCACACCACTAAAATAAACAGAATATGGTGGTCAAATCGTGCGAAAAATATTTGGGTCGTTAGCAAGAAGATATTTTGAAAATTTTTGTAATGGACCGCGACACGAATTTTCTAGCGGGAACCTGACAGCTTTTCAGTCAGAGTCTTCCGTTGGGAGGTCTTGGCTGGAGATGAAGGAAAAACAGTTCGAAAATTTGTAAATAATAACATAATAGTTCAGCATCGCACTTTTTTATCCAGTAAATTTTCTGTTATCCACGCTAGAAAATAAACGCAATGAATTTAAAACAGTAAAGTGAGAGAGTGTAGAGTGAGTAAAGTGGAAAATTATTCACAAATCTCTTGTCAACCACAGTATTAACGGAAGCTCTTCTATCTCAAGCTCATGTTTAAAAATTGTGTTATGTTCCAAAACTAACATCTAACCATTTTTATTTATCTCCAGCCCAAGGGAGACAAAGGAGATCGAGGAATCGACGGTCGGGATGGTCTGCCCGGACCCCCCGGTCTTCCGGCAGCATCCGGCGAAGGTGTCCAATACATTCCGATGCCAGGACCACCGGGACCTCCGGGTCCACCTGGGCCCCCAGGCCTCTCGATAATCGGCCAGAAGGGCGAACCCGGTATGGATTCCCGCAGCCCGTTCTATGACGATCCGAACTACCACCATGCACGACCGGGTAAGAGTGTTTTTTTTATCTTAACCAACTTGGATAAAATCACTGACTATTAATCTAAGCCGCCGTTTTCAGTGGCTGTGCAGCGCGAATGTTTTGTTTTTGTAACTTCAAATTTTATGTTCAGTGTTCCATCTGTTTTTCGTTCCCTATGATAAATCTTTCCAACTGTTTGTTTTTAGCTGTCTTCCGTTGAAAAAAAAATTTTAACAAAACACACTAAAGAAATATGTTCTGCACCATCAAATTAAAACGCAAAAAAAACCGTTTGGCTAAGCTGAATCAATCAATCAATCATTCATTCTCTCCCACCTAACCCGCGCAATTGAATCGATGTCGATGTGTTGTGTTTGCAGGAGGAAGTCGGTCAAGCTTAGACGAACTAAAAGCACTTAGGGAGCTCAAACATCACAAGGAGATGCAAGACAGTACGCCTGGTAAAACCAATTCTATCAGTGTTGTGTATTTTGTTTCCGTTTTTATTTCTACATTTGTTCGCTCTCATTAATTTAAAGCTTCTCATTAAACCGATAAGAGGGATTTTCTTCGCTTGAAAATAGCACACGCTTGTACTTGATAGAAATAATCCATTCGACTTTCTACTTTTTGAAGAATTACAATCAACTTTAGAAAAAACTTCATAGGACAATTAACTTGAGTTAGAATTTAGAAATCTGAACATTAAAAATTGAGAATATGTTGATAATCTAAGTTTTGGTTGTGGTTTAGCTTTAAGTATAATTTGCACCAGCTTTAGAAAAAAATGCATTTTCAATGTCCATCGCCCGACAGAACGCTTCGAAGGAGCTCTTAATATTCGAAAAGCTCTATATTTCATCGCTTCCACAAAAGTTTGTGAAAACGGGAATCGAGCTATACATTCCGCGATTCAAGTCTTAATCCGCTAGCTTTATTGGATTACTTTGCCGCTTAGTGCAGCTTTTCTCGTTGCTTCTCGCCATGGAAATCTTTTCGAGAATGTCTTGCGTTTTTTTCTACATTCATTTTTTCTTATCTCATATCTGGTTCTCTTCAATTTTCATTTTTGCATTTTTTCCCCTTGGTGTTGGTGAAATACTTTGTAGTTAATAAATTTCCACGGCATCGGGGTTTTGTTTATTCCCTCTTCTAAGAGTTTTATTCCCTATTTAATGCTTCAATTTTATTGGCTAAGCAGCGCCACTTGCTTTAAGGAAAAACTCATAAATAATAATTGGTTCGTTTTGCTCCTTTTTCCTCAACTTATCAACAATCAACCGTGGACCTTTGCAGGACCACCGGGACCGCCAGGACCTCCCGGACCATCCGGCAGCGGCCGATCCTATTACGATGGTGGCGACGAAATTCCCAACGGCTACGGAGTCAACGTGCGAATTGTGCCGGGAGCTGTCACTTTCCAGAACACCGAGGCCATGTCCAAGGTGAGTTTCACTTTCAGCTTTCACTTTTATTTTTTTTTTGCATCACAACTCTTCTTAAACATACTATTTAGCTTATAAGAAAGTTGATAGACGAAGTCGACTGATAAAATTCGACAGACTTAGAACGATCGACGAAAAACGAACGATTAAAGTCGACAGCCGAAAATAAAAAGACGAAAGTCCAAAGGAAAAAACCGATCGAAAAAAGTCCACAATCGAAAGACGACCATAAAAAAAGACAGTTGAATAAATACAGTCAACAAACAACAAATGAAAAAAGAAAGTCGAAAAACAACAGGAAAAAATCGACTTTAAAAGTCGACAGACAAAACAAAAGTCGAAAGTTGGCAGTCGAAAGTCGAGAGTCGAAATTCGATAGTCAAAAGACGGCAGTTTTAAAAACAAAAGTTCTAAAACACATAAGGAAGACGAAATTGCCTAAATTGTCAAAATTGTCAAAATTGTCAAAATTGTCAAAATTGTCAAAATTGTCAAAATTGTCAAAATCGTCAAAATTGTCAAAATTGTCAAAATTGTCAAAATTGTCAAAATTGTCAAAATTGTCAAAAATTGTCAAAATTATCATAATTGTCAAAATTGTCAAAATTGTCAAAATTGTCAAAATTGTCAAAATTGTCAAAATTTTCAAAATTGTCAAAATTGTCAAAATTGTCAAAATTGTCAAAATTGTCAAAATTGTCAAAATTGTCAAAATTGTCAAAATTGTCAAAATTGTCAAAATTGTCAAAATTGTCAAAATTGTCAAAATTGTCAAAATTGTCAAAATTGTCAAAATTGTCAAAATTGTCAAAATTGTCAAAATTGTCAAAATTGTCAAAATTGTCAAAATTGTCAAAATTGTCAAAATTGTCAAAATTGTCAAAATTGTCGAAATTGTCAAAATTGTCAAAATTGTCAAAATTGTCAAAATTGTCAAAATTGTCAAAATTGTCAAAATTGTCAAAATTGTCAAAATTGTCAAAATTGTCAAAATTGTCAAAATTGTCAAAATTGTCAAAATTGTCAAAATTGTCAAAATTGTCAAAATTGTCAAAATTGTCAAAATTGTCAAAATTGTCAAAATTGTCAAAATTGTCAAAATTGTCAAATATGTCAAAATTGTCAAAATTGTCAAAATTGTCAAAATTGTCAAAATGTTCAAAAATGTCAAAATTGTCAAAATTGTCAAAATTGTCAAAATTGTCAAAATTGTCAAAATTGTCAAAATTGTCAAAATTGTCAAAATTGTCAAAATTGTCAAAATTGTCAAAATTGTCAAAATTGTCAAAATTGTCAAAATTGTCAAAATTGTCAAAATTGTCAAAATTGTCAAAATTGTCAAAATTGTCAAAATTGTCAAAATTGTCAAAATTGTCAAAATTGTCAAAATAGTCAAAATTGTCAAAAATTGTCAAAATTATCATAATTGTCAAAATTGTCAAAATTGTCAAAATTGTCAAAATTGTCAAAATTGTCAAAATTGTCAAAATTGTCAAAATTTTCAAAATTGTCAAAATTGTCAAAATTGTCAAAATTGTCAAAATTGTCAAAATTGTCAAAATTGTCAAAATTGTCAAAATTGTCAAAATTGTCAAAATTGTCAAAATTGTCAAAATTGTCAAAATTGTCAAAATTGTCAAAATTGTCAAAATTGTCAAAATTGTCAAAATTGTCAAAATTGTCAAAATTGTCAAAATTGTCAAAATTGTCAAAATTGTCAAAATTGTCAAAATTGTCAAAATTGTCAAAATTGTCAAAATTGTCAAAATTGTCAAAATTGTCAAAATTGTCAAAATTGTCAAAATTGTCAAAATTGTCAAAATTGTCAAAATTGTCAAAATTGTCAAAATTGTCAAAATTGTCAAAATTGTCAAAATTGTCAAAATTGTCAAAATTGTCAAAATTGTCAAAATTGTCAAAATTGTCAAAATTGTCAAAATTGTCAAAATTGTCAAAATTGTCAAAATTGTCAAAATTGTCAAAATTGTCAAAATTGTCAAAATTGTCAAAATTGTCAAAATTGTCAAAATTGTCAAAATTGTCAAAATTGTCAAAATTGTCAAAATTGTCAAAATTGTCAAAATTGTCAAAATTGTCAAAATTGTCAAAATTGTCAAAATTGTCAAAATTGTCAAAATTGTCAAAATTGTCAAAATTGTCAAAATTGTCAAAATTGTCAAAATTGTCAAAATTGTCAAAATTGTCAAAATTGTCAAAATTGTCAAAATTGTCAAAATTGTCAAAATTGTCAAAATTGTCAAAATTGTCAAAATTGTCAAAATTGTCAAAATTGTCAAAATTGTCAAAATTGTCAAAATTGTCAAATTGTCAAAATTGTCAAAATTGTCAAAATTGTCAAAATTGTCAAAATTGTAAAAATTGTCAAAATTGTCAAAATTGTAAAAATTGTAAAAATTGTCAAAATTGTCAAAATTGTCAAAATTGTCAAAATTGTCAAAATTGTCAAAATTGTCAAAATTGTCAAAATTGTCAAAATTGTCAAAATTGTCAAAATTGTCAAAATTGTCAAAATTGTCAAAATTGTCAAAATTGTCAAAATTGTCCAAAATTGTCAAAATTGTCAAAATTGTCAAAATTGTCAAAATTGTCAAAATTTTCAAAATTGTCAAAATTGTCAAAATTGTCAAAATTGTCAAAATTGTCAAAATTGTCAAAATTGTCAAAATTGTCAAAATTGTCAAAATTGTCAAAATTGTCAAAATTGTCAAAATTGTCAAAATTGTCAAAATTGTCAAAATTGTCAAAATTGTCAAAATTGTCAAAATTGTCAAAATTGTCAAAATTGTCAAAATTGTCAAAATTTTCAAAATTGTCAAAATTGTCAAAATTGTCAAAATTGTCAAAATTGTCAAAATTGTCAAAATTGTCAAAATTGTCAAAATTGTCAAAATTGTCAAAATTGTCAAAATTGTCAAAATTGTCAAAATTGTCAAAATTGTCAAAATTGTCAAAATTGTCAAAATTGTCAAAATTGTCAAAATTGTCAAAATTGTCAAAATTGTCAAAATTGTCAAAATTGTCAAAATTGTCAAAATTGTCAAAATTGTCAAAATTGTCAAAATTGTCAAAATTGTCAAAATTGTCAAAATTGTCAAAATTGTCAAAATTGTCAAAATTGTCAAAATTGTCAAAATTGTCAAAATTGTCAAAATTGTCAAAATTGTCAAAATTGTCAAAATTGTCAAAATTGTCAAAATTGTCAAAATTGTCAAAATTGTCAAAATTGTCAAAATTGTCAAAATTGTCAAAATTGTCAAAATTGTCAAAATTGTCAAAATTGTCAAAATTGTCAAAATTGTCAAAATTGTCAAAATTGTCAAAATTGTCAAAATTGTCAAAATTGTCAAAATTGTCAAAATTGTCAAAATAGTCAAAATTGTCAAAATTGTCAAATTTGTCAAATTTGTCAAAATTGTCAAAATTGTCAAAATTGTCAAAATTGTCAAAATTGTCAAAATTGTCAAAATTGTCAAAATTGTCAAAATTGTCAAAATTGTCAAAATTGTCAAAATTGTCAAAATTGTCAAAATTGTCAAAATTGTCAAAATTGTCAAAATTGTCAAAATTGTCAAAATTGTCAAAATTGTCAAAATTGTCAAAATTGTCAAAATTGTCAAAATTGTCAAAATTGTCAAAATTGTCAAAATTGTCAAAATTGTCAAAATTGTCAAAATTGTCAAAATTGTCAAAATTGTCAAAATTGTCAAAATTGTCAAAATTGTCAAAATTGTCAAAATTGTCAAAATTGTCAAAATTGTCAAAATTGTCAAAATTGTCAAAATTGTCAAAATTGTCAAAATTGTCAAAATTGTCAAAATTGTCAAAATTGTCAAAATTGCAAAATTGTCAAAATTGTCAAAACTGTCAAAATTGTCAAAATTGTCAAAATTGTCAAAATTGTCAAATTGTCAAAATTGTCAAAATTGTCAAAATTGTCAAAATTGTCAAAATTGTCAAAATTGTCAAAATTGTCAAAATTGTCAAAATTGTCAAAATTGTCAATATTGTCAAAATTGTCAAAATTGTCAAAATTGTCAAAATTGTCAAAATTGTCAAAATTGTCAAAATTGTCAAAATTGTCAAAATTGTCAAAATTGTCGAAATTGTCAAAATTGTCAAAATTGTCAAAATTGTCAAAATTGACAATATTGTCAAAATTGTCAAAATTGACAAAATTGTCAAAATTGTCAAAATTGTAAAATTGTAAAAATTGTCAAAATTGCCAAAATTGCCAAAATTGTCAAAATTGTAAAAAAATTATCAAAATTGTGTCAGAACTGTGTCAAAATTGTTTCAAAACTTTGTCAAAATTGTGTGAAAATTTTCATCCCTTGGTATCTAAGCACAGATAAATCTAAGGTCTAAGGAGTTGAGAGTCAAGAACAAAAAATACTAGGGTTAAGAGTATAAACTCATAAGTTCATCGTCTAAATTGGGAAAGAAATGGATCTGATCGAATTGATTCCCCCAAAAATGAATATTCTCAGCTACCGTTTGCTTGTTCACATCCGACAAGATCAAGATTAGCCCGGGAAATAGTACCTTAACGCCTAATAAATCACATCACTCAGACAGAACAAACGAGCTGGAAAACAATGTCATTCTCCCGTGCTGAAGTCGCAAATTATCGTTGCCATTTAATCTATTTCGGTTTAACCAACTGTAAGTGCCAGACCTGGCCTTATAAGCTCGGCTTAAATATCGTACAACAACGAGGCAACAAAGGTTACACCGGATTTCGTTGGCCACACTTAAAGTCCACCCCTAGGGGTGGATGTCTAAAGCTTCGAAAAGACGAAAAAAATCCTACGTGTGTTCCGAAAACGATTCGAACCCAAGAAGTCAGTGACACCCAGCACCAAATTTTCATAGTAAACAAACATACACAGTAGGACTTTACTCCGACGGAATCGGACTAAGAGTAGTACTAAGGGCAATGCATTACACACATTCGGAAATGGCATAAATAAGGTCTTATCATGAATAATAAATGCACACAGTTTTTCCGCCCGAAATGGTTGAAAGAAACCCCATCAACATCAGTAGTGTGTGAGAGAATGTGTGAATGCCGGTTGAGAAAACAGTAGGAGGAGTCCGGCTGCCGGAAAATTGCACAACCTTATCCGGGCTAAATCCGACACATTCCGGAACTCTTGACGTATACCTACTCTTTCGGTCCAGCGTCTGTGACTGGAATGGACTGGATCGGACACACTGTGTAACTAGATGGGGAATTACACTAGTCCAAGAGCTGCCGGCCGACTGGCAGATTGCCGTTTGCTAAGTGCTTGTTGATTTCGTATAAATTTTTGATTTGGGTCCTAATTGTAGCACTGATTATTTGTGCAAGGATTTTGCAATCCAGTTTCTGGTTAGAGTGGCTGATTACCAGGTATCTGGGAAAGCAGCTTTAAACGGATTCAATGTTGAAAGTTGTCAAAGTCAAACATTTCAAGATTGAATAAATTAACGTCAACATTTGACAGCCGTTTGATATTCAGGGTAAGTCAATTGGTCAACAATCCATTTTTGTTTTGAGTTTCTCAATCTGTCCACTTAACCAAAGATTTTAATTTTAATCTTCATCAAGAAGTTAATTCCGCGTCCCACTAATTGAATCCATTTACTAATCGACACGTCTTAAGTGAACTCGAATCACCGAAATTCCACTAGAAAAGAAAACTAGTCATGGTTGCCAAATTCAAATACTAGCTGGTTATTTTAATGATTCTTGGAATAATTGATGTAATTTTTAAAAACCTGCTGTAAAATGATAATTGCGATGATTGCACTCGTACCCTTTACAAGGTAGGAGTTGCAGAGGATGTTCTGGACATCTCTATTGATGGCCATCACAAACTTATCCATCGCAGCGACGTCCTGTTCCATCCGCTTCTGGAACCTTATAGCTCTGGTGGCTTCCTCCTAAATGCTCTCCAAGGGCAGCGAGTCCACCTCCTCTGTCGGAATCCGGAACACGGTGTGGGAGAACTTCAGCCAGACCAGTCGTCTCTCAAGGCGCATCAAGTTGCGTTACACCTTTCGAATTTCAGGTTCGACATCGCAATCCAAAAATCAGTAAAGAGAAAACGAAATACTACAAACAGTCAAAGCCAGTGACCCAAAACCGGTTGTGATATCAAACAGAACAGATTACTACTTATTTGTATCGGAAAACTGATAATACCATCACATTTATTCTAGTCAAATCATGTTTAGAGGCCAGGTTACAATTGGTATTGATATATGCTTGGATTATTCATCCGTCATATTGGCAAAACTTCCCTAATAATTTCCAATCGGTTCGACTGGCAACAATTCCAGTGAACACTACGAATTCACTCTTCGTCGATTCTAGAACAATAACGAATTGACGTTCTCTCTCACTTGCGGCTCTCTGTTATTGTTTACATTTGCCACGCGTTTCGTCAGTCCGGATCAATCGCCGCGGAGTAAACATCATCGATGTTCGGTCGTCGCGAGTGAGTTTTAACAATAAAGTTTGTTCAGCCCAAGTCCGCTTGTTTTATAACTGTAACCTAAGGTCGAGAGTCAGCGTTAATTACAGTGTGGTAAGCCGATCGTGAAAGTAAGAGTCGACCGAGCTCGCCGACAGTTACACCCTAAAAAAAATCTATTCGGAACCGCGAAGAAACCGTACTTCGAATTGGAGGTCAAAGTTCTTTCTTACTATTCGAATACTCCCTAAACGGCATTTATCGAAGATTATCCGGAGATGGATTTACCCTACAATATCCACGAGATCTACCACTCAGAAGTTCAAGTCGTATCTTCATAGTTATAATTTTAGGACCGAACGTACTTAACTCAGATGATCCCCAACTACTCCTTCTACACCACTCGGTATCTGCAGCAATATCCAACTCATTTGGAAGGCAATGATCAACCAAACGAACCTAGCGTTGATTCGCACAAATTCGTGGCTGGTCATCAGGCCGTGAATATGTCGGCACGTTGCCCCACGCACTTATGATGCTTAAACATCAAATGTTCAATGTAACCGCAAATTGAACAGGGTGGCAATGGCACATCTTCAAATATACTTCATGGAGCATCTAAAACCAGTTAAGAATTGCTTGGTCTTGCAGTAATCCACTTCTGTTCATGGTATTTCCAACGTTTGGATTCAGACGATGACCCATCTCCATTTCTCTGGAATAACCTGTAGCTGCTGCCAGATGTGCATCGAGGATTCTTGGTAGAAATATTTATAGGACCTATCCGCGACAGCGTGAATGTTTCTTAGCTTTTGGAAGTTTTTCTCACATCCAGAGAGGCTACACGCACAAACGATTTTCTCTTCAGCCAATTCACCAATTCACCATACCATCACCATACCGTTTATCAAAGAGTAATCATCACCCTCGGTATACTTCTGATTTCGCCTATAGATTGCTCCCTCCAGTACATTACCAGCTGTATCCGGAAGATATATTGGTCGGTATGTCAACAGGAACCAGCCTAGATAGCTTCACCGGTTGTGGTAGAAGGACCAGTTTCTGCCTCTTCCATACGTCCAGAAATACATTTTCCGTCACGTAATTTCGTACTGACACGATTGGCCAGAAGTTTTCTTCAGCTGGAGACTCTTGGTATTTTCACGTCGTTCTTCTACCAATATCCGCTTCTCATAACTCGTAATCCAAGTTTTATTGGACAAATCGTCAACTGAAAACGCTCCGCTGCGAAAACAACTTATAAACACCTAGACACTTCAAAACTTTGACATAGACGTTCTGTTCTAACTACTTAGGCTGTCTTCAAGAAAACTTTCGCTTGTTCTCACTTTTCTCAATGATCATGTACTCGAGCTTGCATGTGAGCGAACCGAAAATTGATTGCTATTTGCGAAAGAACTCACTCACCCTACAGTGTCTCGTCAAACCAGTTCTACCGAAAAAACAACACTACGTTCAGCATTGCTGAGGCTTTGAGTAAAACATGATCTCTAGAATTTGTAGTTCGGCCACCGTATTGCTTGGCTTACGGGTTGAAGTATCAGGCAATTACCATGGGGCTCCTACCCGTGAGCTTCTGGACAATCTGAATCACCATAGGAACACGTTGACACGGAGTCAAGTATTAGGCGTCCAAATGTAGCCATAGAAACTTATTAGGAAGAATGTTTGGGCCTCAAATAAAGTTGTTTATTATTTAGAACTCATAGCGTTACCATACTAGGTGTCAGGAAGAAAAAGGGTAAATAAAAGGGTGCTTGGATTGTGATTTTTTAAATAACTTGAAATGATGCATGTTGTCGATGAATGGCGACTTCAAGGTCGAGACGCTCATGAACGTTTGTGACGTAACAATCAAAATATTGAAAAAAAACTGATTCTCACACTCGTGCAAGGGTAGTCTTGTCCCCACCTTTAGATAAACCACATAGTACTTAGTTAACGTCATTAGCTCTTGTCAAGGTAATCCCTCTGTTACCCGTATCGGGGCAAATTAACGTTATCTGTTACTCAATTGATGTTATCGAGGCCCTGAACTGTAGCTCAACTAATAGCACTAGCTCAAAGTTCAATTTTTCCTAAACTATCATCTGCCGCAACAACTGGTGTACTGGCTAAGATTTAGTTGTGCAACCTTTTTGCCCGTGATTACACCAAAGGATTCCCTTGCCGGGAGATGAATATATAGAGGGTAGACCAACTCACTGCCACATTTGAGGCTCCAATCGAAAATCTCTCCAACTCGACTGGTATCCTAGTCTAGGAATGGCTGGTTTTCAGATGGCACGTTTTCCAATGCGATCAGATTTTGCATTGATGCCCGCACTATGGATGCCAGTTCAGCTTCAGTTCTCAACTTACCTGTAAGTTCATGACCTGAACGGTACCTTCTCATTAAGGATTCTTAACTATTTTTATTTTATTTACATAGTATTCCGTCTCACGACATAACTTGACGAACATAATTCCTAAAATTCACTAAGTCCATGGCAACCGTTCTCCAATTTCTCGGGCACCCCACGTTAGCCATCACGCTCCACTTGGTCTAACCACCTCGCTCGTTGCGCCCCGCTCATCTTGTTCCTACCGGATTCGAAGCGAACACCTTTTTTGCAGGACAGTCGTCCGGCATTCTCGCAACATGTCCGCCCAGCGTATCCGGCCAGCCTTCACCACCTTCTGGATACTGGGTTCGCCGTAGAGTCGCGCGAGCTCGTGGTTCATCCTTCGCCTCCACACTTCGTTCTCCTGTACGCCGCCAAATATGGTTCTTAACACTCGTCGCTCGAATACTCCGAATGTACGCAGGTCCTCCTCGAGCAATACATGTCTCGTGCCCGTAAAGAACAACCGGTCTAATGAGCGTCATATACAGGTTACACGTAGTGCGAGAGTTAAGTCTTCTCCTCGACCGCAGTTGCATGTGGAGTCCATAGTAGGCACGACTTCCGGTGATAATTCGCCGCCGGATCTCACGGCTGGTGTCATTATCTGCGGTCACCAGTGAGCCGAGATAGACAAAGTCTTCGACTATCTCCAGCTCGTCGCCGATGATCGTGACCTTGTTGTTGCTGGACAGGCGGGTTCGGTCGATCTCGGATCCGCAGGCCAGCATGTACTTCGTCTTGGACGTATTAACCATCAACCCAATCCTTCCTGCTTCGCGTTTCAGTTCTGCCGACTTTATCAATGTCATCGGCAAAGCAGATAAGTTGACTGGATCTGTAGAAAATTGTGCCCCGCATTTCGCCCACCGCTCGTCGAATAACACCTTCTAGCGCCACGTTGAACATCATGCAGGATAGACCATCACCTTGTCGAAGCCCCCTGCGCTATTCGAATGAACTCGACAATTCACACGAAATCCTCACACAGCACTGCGTTCCATCCATCGTCGCCTTGATCAGTCTAATCAGCTTCCCGGAAAAGCCGTTCTCGTCCATGATTTTCCATAGCTCGTTACCGTCGATCGTGTCGTATGCGGCTTTGAAGTCGATGAAAAGATGGTGCGTAGGGACTTGGTGTTCACGGCATTTTTGGAGGATTTGCCGTAATGTAAATATATGGTCCATCGTTGACCGTTCCTCCATGAAGCCGGCCTGATGACTTCCCACGAATCTGTTTGCTTGTGGCGTTGAGAGGCGGAGTAGGATTCGGGACAGCACTTTGTAGGCGGCATTGAGGACAGTGATCGCTCGGTAGTTCTCACAGTCCAATCTGTCACCTTCTTGTAGATGGGGCATATTACCCCCTCCTTCCACTCCTCCGGTAGCTGTTCTATGTCCCAGATCCGGGCTATCAACCTGTGTAAGCAATCGGTCAACTTGTCCGAGCCCATTTCGATGAGTTCAGCTGCGATGCCATCCTTCCCAGCCGACTTGTTTCTATTCAGCTGACGAATGGCTTCCTTAACTTTACTCATCGTTGGGAGTGGCTCCTCTTCGCCGTTGGCTACGCCGGCGATGTACCTTCCCCCACCGTCTTGATCTTCTGCATGTGCGCCGTTCAGGTGTTCATCGAAGTGCTGTTTCCACCTTTTGATCACCTCACGATTGTCCGTCAGGATGCCCCCGTCCTTATCCCGGCACATTTCGGCTTGCGGCACGATGCCTTTACGGGATGCGTTGATTTTCTGATAGACCTTTTGTGTTTCTTGGGAACGATACAGCTGCTCGAGCTCCTCGAGCTCCTCTTTCTCCAGGCGGCGCTTTTTCTCCAGAAAATTCGGACTCGCTGCCTCTTCCGCTGTCGGTGATTTTTCCACATTTCGACGGGTGCCTCTTTGCACTACAGCCGCCCGCGTGGCATTCTCTTCGTCCATCACCCTCATACACTCCTCGTCGAACCAGTCGTTCCATCGAGTTCGCTCCACATAACCGATGACGTTCTCCGCAGCACTGTTGATGGCTGGCTTGATGGTATCCCAACAGTCCTCGAGAGGGGCTTTGTTAAGCTCACCCTCTGCCGGTAGCGCTGCTTCGAGCGATTGCGCGTAGTCTACTGCGACCTCAGGTTGTTTGAGTCGTGCGATATTTAACCTAGGCGGGCGTCGATTTCGTATGTTGATCACTACGGAAAGTTTTGGGCGCATCTTCACCATCACCAGATAGTGGTCTGACTCGATGTTGGTGCTTCGACATGATCTGATGTCGATGATGTCCGAGAAGTGTCGGCTGTCAATCAAAACGTGGTCGATCTGTGCTTGCGTTTGGTACGGTGATCTCCAGGTGTACTTGTGTGGGAGGCGGTGCTGAAAAAAGGTACTAATGGCCATTCGTTTGGAGGCGGCGGAATCTATCAGTCTGAGACCGTTTTCGTTGGTCAGCTGGTGCGCACTGAACCTTCCAATTGTCGGTTTGAATTCCTTCTCCTGGTCGACCTGAGCATTAAAATCCCCGATGACGATCTTGATATCATGTTTTGGGCAACGGTCGTATTCACGCTCCAGCTGCGCGTAAAATTCGTCTTTCTCGTCACCGGTACTTCCGACGTGAGGGCTGTGCACGTTGATGATGCTGATGTTGAAGAACCGGCCCGTGATTCTCAACCGGCACATTCGTGAGTCGATCGGCCACCACCCGATTACGCACCTTTTGCATCTTTCCCATCACTATAAAAGCTGTTCCAAGCTCGTGTGTGTTGCCGCAGCTCTGGTAGATGGCACGACCATCTGGGTACGTTCGTACCGTGGACCCCTTCCAGCACACCTCCTGCAGCGCTACGATGTCGAATTTGCGGCTCTTCAATTCGTTGGAGAGCACGTGGGTACTGCCCACAAAATTTAGAGATCGGCAGTTCCATGTTCCAAGTTTCCAATCGCTATTCCATTTTTGTTGTTCGTTGTTCGTTGCTTATATTTTTTGTAGTCACGGGCTCGCAAGGCCCGCAGCTAACCCTACTATCTTACAGGAAGACTGTGCGTCATGATGTTGCCATTTTGGGTCCCGAACACCACCAGGACGTTGTTGCACTCCGCACGCCGCCCCTGACATGGAGAACAGACGCGTACGAAGCCCCCTAACTCAGTCTGCATACGACCAAAGCATCCACCGGGGTTGGGTACCCGATCTCTGCTAAGGTTGCTCGCACCCCAGCTAGCACCACAGGGAGGTAGAGAATCGGAGTTGCAGACAAGAGGTGATATGACCACTGCCCGAAGGTTGGATGTATGGGGTCTCGAGTTGCACATTGTCTTACGTTCGCCAGTCAATGTTTCAGACTCTAAAATACTCTAATATTAATGTAACGTCAATGCATTGCTATGTACGCAATGTATGGAATTCAAGAAACATTCAGTAAAACTCGGTTTAGAATGGAATGTTTACGTGTGCAAAATTTCGAAAAAGTTTCCAAAAAATATGTGCTTCAATTAAAAGTTTTAGATGCAGTCATGAATAATTAAGGTTGGTTCAACAGCTAGATTCCGAGACAGTTGGGAATCAGGGTGTCTTATGAGCTAAATAAAATCGAAACATGGAAGCTTAGAGGACTCATAGGTGTACGCAGCTTAATGAAAGCGAGGACGATCAACCGATCAACAAGAAGTTTAGAATGACAAGCATTTACCTCAGTTGCAATCTGAATCCATCGATATCGTGCGAAATAAAAAAGACCTGTCTTAACGTCGGAAAATGACCGGTTTGGATGTCTGAAATTATACAAAGGCTTAGCAATAAACAGAATAAGGTGGCTTAGCTAGTGGACTGCTAGTGGTTCGAGCAGCCTAATAGCTGGATGTTCTGAAAGCTTCGGAAAATAGGAAAGGTATTCAAGATAGACCACAAATGTGTTCGGAAGATGGCATAGATATATGTAAAAATGAATGATGGAATCACTTGTTTAGAAAATGTTCAACAGTCTAGTCGACCGTAAAATTATAAAAATAATTATAAAAAAAATTGGTAGATTATATGAGGAAAAAACTTTTTTTTTAATAACATCGTTTTTCAATGAATGAAAAGCAATATTCATCACAGACCTGACAACACTGACACTCATCTGGAGAAATCATTGTCCGGGAGTCTTTCCATTATCATCCGACCTTACATATAACGACTATACACTACAGCCACTTGTGCTGTTTGACTGTGACGAAAATTCTCTCAAATATGTACTTAGAACGATTTCATCTCCACACCACATCCTCCATTCTCGGTTCACTTTCATCTCACCGTCTTTTCCTTCTTTTGGTTCTAATTTATTTGCCCAGATGTCTTCTACGAGCCCCGTCGGAACACTTGCCTACATAATTGACGAGGAAGCACTCCTGGTGCGAGTAAATAAAGGCTGGCAGTACATTGCAGTAAGTACCCTTGAACCTCTATCTCTCTCTACATACATATGTATTTTCCAGTTTCTCTCTGAATCTAGCCATTCAGAATTATAAGCAACGTATATCGTCGTCGTCCCAAGGTTTTTTGGTGTCGATCCATATTTTTGTGGACCACTTCCAATTTTCCTCAATCGAATCGGAGTAGGTCCTACTCTGCTACAAGAATATTGCCGTAACGACAAATCCCTGGTGACCCAAAATTTCGAAAGGACACAAACGGCGCTCGGACTTGGCCACGTGTCAAGTCGTAATGGCCGTCGTCGTCGGAGTGGTGTTGGGCAAGTGATATTAATTGTGCCGCAACACTTCGATTGGCATCACAAATTGAGCATACACATATGAGGCCAATAACAATTTGTTTATTAGCGAAGTAAACAACGTTGAATGGGTTTGTGCCATCTAATTGCATATCGGAGATATAATTGAATCGATAGATCACAGGGCGTTAAATTGGTTGATTGGAATAACGAAATTAAAAATGAATAAGAATAACAGAGTTTTTAAAATCAACGTGTATTTGAGATATTTACGATGCAAAAAGACATGATAAAAATAATTTTGCACAAATTTGCGCCTTTTGCGCATTTTGCGCCTCGAAAATTCTTCATTGTCGACTTGAAAACTCATGAACTGTTGAATTTCTTTATTTTTATTTTATTTTTATTTTTTTTTGAACCAAATGGTTAAGAAGTATAAGGAGCCACTCTAGGATTAACACGAAGTTCAAACCAAGCATCAGAGTGGAACCCTTGATCTTAAATATGATAAAAAAAGACTATGGTTATTGGGGATAACTTAATGCAGGCCCCTTAAATAATGCATAAAATCCATTTCCGGCAGACAAAAAGTGATGCCTGACTAGTAGACACCATGTAAATAACTAATAGTGAACAGTTCCATGGATCGCAATCTGTTCAACCGATTTTTACGCAATGTGACAGATGTGTTCTGATGAACAAAGAAATATATGTTGAAACCGGATTTCAGAGATCAAATTCTTCGAGATGCCTACTTATGAAAAGGTTCCAACCAGATTCCAATTGCTTTTTCCAGGTGAGTTTGTGTAAAATATGATGATTTTGCAAAGGTTTTGGTTCTGTGATAAAAATAATAGATCAATACATGACTTGAAAAAGTGTGCAAAAATAAAAAAGAGATTTTATGAAAAAGTAAGAGTATTTCTTGAAATCATTAATAATTTTTTTTATATATTTTTACATTAAATGTCATAATTACACCTTCATTTCCTTAATAGAAAGTTTTTCGATCAAATGAATTGTTTTTAAAATACACACGTTTGTAACTGCCCGGATTCTAAATGATCAAAGCCTTATGAAGTATTAAAAATTGAGAATCTTTATTTTCATCCAATAACAACTAACATAAAACTCAATTATAACTTTGGAAGGTATTGTTTAATCCGCCTAAACCGTTAGGGTTAATATGAACCGAAGCCCAGATTCAGAGCATCTTAATCATCATTCCAATATACTGAAGAATTGAGATTCCAAGTATGTGCTATGAAAATGATAATCAAATTAACGAAAACAAAAGTTTGAGTTTAGAAAATCGGTTCATTGAGAAATGAGATACAGCGAAGCAAGACAAAATTTGATGTCTTAGTTTTAATTATTTTGTTTCTACCGGAAAATCCGGAGTAGAGATCAAAACGTTCCTCGGACCCCCACATATTTATTCATCGTCGGATAAAGTCTGTTTCACATAGAATCTGGTCGGAGAAAATAGGTCATTTCTCCGCCTAGAAATAACGTACAACAAAAGTAAAAATGTCATTTTGTAGGGTTTCTATTTCACTTTAAGGAAAAATACATAAAAATCATTCGTCAGCTTTTCGGATGAATTTTCGAACTGTTTTTGTGATACCACTCATCATTTTCTGCACAGTACTGCTGGTAACCTCATTCGCCATCTAGTTCCACCACTTTTCCATTTGAGCAGGTTTTTCATGATTCTGCCACATTTCTTCAGTTTGCCCTTAACTATTGCCCAATATTTCTCGATGGGACGAAAACAGGACAGTTTGGTGGATTGATACTTTTTTCAACAAAATCGATCTTGTTCTCCTTATACCACTTAACGACATCCCGGCTGTATTGGCAGCTTGCCAGGTCCGGCCAGAACTTCACTGGACTTTTGTGGGACCGAATGAATGGCAAAACCCTCTTCTGGAACAATTCTTCTTTGTAAACATTTCCATTCATTGTGTCCCCAGTGATGAAAATCTTAGTCTTCTTCCCACAACTTCAGATCCCGTGCCAAATCATTAACTAACGAGCAAATTTATCTGCGAAAACAAACTTGAATCTACCCGCAACATTCCCTTTACGCTTCGCAAGGCAAAATTTGTTACCGGATATTTGTCCAAAATCCATTTTGACGTAAGTTTCGTCGTCCATCAAAATGCATCCGTTGAACTAGGTCAACTCTTTCTCGTACAACTTCCTTGCCTTGGTTTTGGCAACCAGGTTTTGTTTCAGCGTCCTGTTGGGGTGTTTGGTTGCATGATACGACCGCAAGCCTTCTCGCAAACAAATTCGTCGAGCTGTACTGTGGTCCGTCTTGAGCTTTTTCGCCAAATCACGCAAGGAGATTCCAAGATTATTGCGAACTGATCGAATTACCATTACTCGCAGCTTCCGGTCATATGTTCCACTTTTACGCCTGGTTTGTTTTGCTCGATCCACCCTAAGGGTCTCCCGGTAACGTTGCAGCACCAAATTTACAGTCGATTTTGGATATTTCAGGAATTTCGCGATCTTTCCCCTGATCACGTCGGTTTCTCTACGTGAGTGTGCTGAATTTTCTCTCGCCTTTCGCGTTCCATCGTCGATAACATTTGACTGATTGCTTTAATCTTGATGAAAATTTGACTACTAAGTAAACAAACCATCCGGATCAAAACACTGTCAGATTCGCGATGTGACAACTAGGGGCGCTGCAGTAAATGAACAGATGCGACCAGATTCTATGTGAAACAGACTTTAGATGATATTCTTGACAATTACAAAAATCAAAGAAGCACTCAAATACTGCAATGCTGTCAGAAAATTATAAGCAATTTAAAAATAAAATTTGAATTTCCGGGCCATTTTCATTCGGAACCAACTACAGTCAACCTGGTAAAACAAATACATTTATTTTGAAATATTTTGAAATTAGAATACACAATGAATCAAATATCATAAAAATCGATCAACATTTGTGGCCACCGGAGTAACAACAAACTACAAGTCAACTTTCCCCGAAACGTTTATTTTTCGAACAGCTTTGGAAGATTAAGAAAAAAATCATAACTTTCAAGTCTAAGGAAGGAGTCTAAGGAACTGAGTTTTTATTTCTCACTTAAGGAGGTTTCTCACTTGTCCAAATTTTCTCGAGCAGAGGGAAATGTGATTCTAAAAATAAACAAAACTCATCATCTTATCAACTCATCATTGTGTAATCTGAGAAAAAACTGGGGATACTTCATTCCTTCGTTATATCTCAAAACTGGAATGTCTTACTGTTGAAAACGCAGGTTTCAGCGGTGGAATAGAGTTATCGTTTACTCACTTTCTTTTTCATGTCCTTAAATAAATACCTACTTATTACATAAGCGATGGCCGTTAACATTGCTACACTGAAGTGATATCCTCACTTACTAATTTTCTCAATTATGTGTGATATTTTGAGCTAACCACTCAGCATATCTGGAAACACTACTGCGTTACCATGACCCTTACTTGAGTATTTTCGCTTTATCCTGTGATGATGTAAAAATTTGTACTGTGCTTACAATCATCAGCTGTCATAAGTAATCGTCAGTTGTATTGTGCGCAATTGCGAATTGCATGGAACAAGTGGGAACAGTAAAAAACAATGTTTTGGTTTCAACGGCAGAGCAGCAGAATCTTGTGCTGCCCGCCAGAACGTTTGCTTCCTGGAGGATCCGAACCAAACGGTGAGTTTCAACACCTCCTCTCAATTCGCAAATTGAGCATACTGAACAGTTTCGCATGCTACGCCCTGGGTAACTCCTTCGTCTAAGCATTATCTGACTGATCTTCAGTCGAGATGTGTCGTAAAGATAGCTGACCGCTTCTCACGATCTCCTTGATGAAGGCTATTTCACGTGCTGGTTCAGCTGATAAGTCCGCTCTTCCTCCATGTACTGGATGCAAGGGATGTTTTTCATCCCTTAATGTGAAAGGAATTTTAACTACACCTAATTCACCCATGAAGCTTGTTAACCACAAAACTATCTTGACTGCATGACAGAAGGCTCCTATCTCAGCTTTGGTCGATGACAGACTGACCGTCTGCAGACGTTTCGTTGACCACGAAATAAGATTCCCGAAAATCATGTAAGCGTAGCCTGATACAGATCTTCGATCATCGGAGTCGTTGGCAAAATCTGCATAAGCATATCCGATGAGTGGTTCCGATTTCGCGTTTCTGCGGAACACCAACTCCATATCGGACAGACTTCGAAGGTATCGCAGAACACGCTTCAGGCCTGACCAATGCCTCTCCGCTTGGCTGGCCTGATATTTGCAAAGTGCACTAACCGCAGCACTGATATTCGATCTCCAAGATGACTGCTAACAATCGATCAGATCGTTGAACGGCTGCTCGGTAATAACCTCACCATCGTTCTGCTGAGGCCATCGAACATTCGTGTCAGAAACAGAATGAGTTTCCTGTAACCTGGGTTTAGCTAACCCCTTCCCAAATGTCGCTCTCATCCGTGGTTCCGGCACCCACTTCCATGTTGGTCTGCCAGAACCCTTAATTCTCTCGGCGCTTCATTTCGCTGATGATTTAAGGTAGCCCTTCATCTGCGCTGGTTGCTCTGAATCGCCGTCTGCGTCTAAAAACCGGTTCAGGATTGACGGAATCTTGGCCATAATCGTCACCGTCGTCATCGCTACCCTTGAAGTCGTTCTCGTTTCGCACCATGCGCTGACGGGCCCGCTCTCAGTGGCTCCGAAAATTAGCCAGACTTCGATCGGCAGCACTCGTGCAAAATGCCAAATAAATAAAGCAGTGGTTGAAATCGCTGGCAAATAAACGTCGCCTAAACCACCTCCTCCGCAGCACTTGGAACAGCTTCCAAATATCGAAGACAAGCTCGCGCATGCTAACCGCAGTGCAGCTTCAAGGCATGAGAATATTCTTCTCGGCTTTCAGCTTCATGCTGTTTTGTCCTGTTGCTCCAATGCTTTGGGGGGTCCTAAAAGCCGGAAGGCAACGCTCAGTAACAAATGTCAAATCTATATGTGAGTTGCTGGCAACTAACCGTCGCCCGAAACACCTTCCCCAAAGCCACAGAAAAATCAAACTGCAACCTTGAATGATCTCACTCGTGTTGACCACCGCGAAGCTCAATATCACGAGAGTAATAACCCTCTCGCCAAGTAGCTTCTCCCATTCTTCGATACGGTCTAATACTCTATCTGGAATATTAAACGCTATCCAATCCTGGTTGCAGATCCCGAGAGCCCTCCTCCCGGCCGTCATTATAGAACTACCCAAGCAACCAACTCTGAAGTTCACATTTGGCTGAAAAAATGTTTTACGGGAACTTCAGGTGACTCTTGTCGCGTAAAAGTTACTCAGGAACTTCCATCGCTCTTTGAAAGGTTAAACTATCGATAACGGATCTTCTAAGCGCTTTTAATGGAACTTCTTTCAAGAAGGTCGATAACGTTCGCGTAACATTCTAAAATGCACCATTAAGATATTTGAAGGTGTTTTGGAATTGTAAGCGACATGTTAAAAATGTCTGTTAATTTCTTGTCATGGTATTTGTTTTGTTTATATCTGTACTGATATTTACAAAATTATTATTATTATTATAATTTATTAGAGACCTTTTAACAATATTTACAAAATGAATTCAAGATTTTTTCGAATTTTTTTTATAAATGTTAAGATATTCGAATAAATTTTTGAGGATGCGAATTTTTGTTATTGTTCATTTTGTGTACTGAAAGTCCTTTAAACGAAATAAGGTACAATCTATTGACCAACCCATTCAATCATCTCAAATGACATTAAGTTTAAATACTAATTATTACAGTGCACGGTGGTGCAGAACATCAATCTAACTGTACGAAATTAATAGCGCCCAGGGATGAAGAGATAGACATTTGATATCTTCAGCAACATTGTTCAGTTTTATAAGGAGCATATTCTTAAATCAAAATTTTTGCCGAGGGGTCCACCGATAGCGAGATAAAAATGCCAACTTTTTTGTTTTTCAAATATGGGCTTTGAAGTCTTCGACAAAGTTGTTTATCTGATCAAAATACATAAGTTTGTTGAATATGTCAAAGTCTTGTCACATCACTCTAAGGAGTTACAGTCAAAGTAAAAAAAATCTCTTAAAAAAACAGTTTTTCGAACCTGACATGTTGTAGATTGGATAAAATGGTTCGCTGTCTTTGGAAAAAAAAAAGTTGTAACAAGCCACGATCTACAATTGTCTTATACATTATAATGGGGTTAGAAGTTGCTGAAGCTCTATAGAAAGCATTTAGTGTATTTTATTGGCAATTTTGGAAGGCTCGTCCATCGAAAAGTGCACATTTTCGCAACACCCCTTTTATGTGATTATTTATTATGATGAGCGGAACCATTTCCATTTGAAATTAGCGTGGAAATCGGTGGAACTGGTAGAGATTTCTGACATCTGGTTGTCAGAGCAATCTGTCAATTGGATTTTTTTTCGGCGCGTAGAAGTTTCTTGCGTTCTCTACAGCCACCCAAACGAACTTGAAAGGAGCTTTAAGAACTTAAATTTTGGGCTGATTAGCATTCTCTTCAGACACCAACGAGAGCTGATTAAGCTTCTATGTAACCTTTTTAAGGGAATTCTGGTTGCTTGGGTAATGAAGCTAACGGCTAACCGCAGCGTTTCTCGTGACGGCATATTCGAGAGTAACCCTCTCGGAATCCGACTTCTCGGCCTCGAACTCCAGTAGCGCCTTCCGGCTAACCTTGAGCATCTCATGGCCTCTGTGCTGGCGATCCTCTGAGCTGGTGGTCTCCTGCGTTGAATTCCACATTTCAACAGGTTATGGGCCCAGATACGTTTGAAAAATTGGGAAACGAGTTAGTGAGAAGGGTGCTCACAATTTTATATTAGACTGCGGTTAGCAAGTGCTAGAGCAGCCAGCGCAGAAGGACCATCCCCGGTCGAGGAGCCAGCCACCACCCAGAGAACCACCGCAGAGAGCCAGTCAGCTGATGGAGGACCGCGCCAGCGCAGAGAACAGCCAGCGATATGTCCCAGACCAGCCATGTGGTTCCACCAGAGGTCGAGTCCGGGGAGGTTCGTGGACTGTGAGGGTTACTCAAGCAAAAGCGTAAACTCACGTCCGACGGCTAATAACCGAGAGGGTTACTCTCGTCTCGTGCTTTGGTTGTGCTTTAGCCCAGAAAAATTCGCCAAATAGGACAAAACAACAAACATGTTTGTTATCTAAAACATTTTCAAAACATTTTTTTAGTAATTGCACTTGTTTGAAAATTTTACACAATGTGACTTGTCAATCGTTAGAGTATAATTATTAACTTCATAATACCGTATTTTCAAAACTATAGTAAATTCTCCATTTTCAGGAAAGCTTTTTAAAAATGTATGTTTTGGATTCAATTGTTCCTTGGAGTCCAAATAGATATATTGTTCTTCCTAATCGATCTTGATCAGTGGTTAGCACGAAATATATATTTATTCAATAATTACCTCATAAAAAAGACTTAAATTTGTGCACAAATTGCGCCTTTAAGTATGCAATGACATTAAAGGGTGATACGGTCAAAATTTGGTCAATATCAACTTGACGTATTTCTTTCAATTTTGCATTTAAAAAACCTGAACAACCCTCATTTTGAAGGTATTTGTGTTGCTCCTATTTTGGTTTTGGAATTCACTCTCCAATTGTCAAAATGCCGTCCAAGGAAGAAGAGCAGCGTATCAAAATTTTGCTCGCGCATCGCGAAAATTCGAGCTACTCGCACGCAAAGCTGGCAAAATTGCTAAAAATTGCCAAATCAACCGTTACAAATGTAATTAAAGTGTTTGGGGAACGATTGTCGACAGCCATGAAGTCTGGATCGGGGGGAAATCGGAAACCGGGAGCCGCTGAGACGACGAAGAGAGTTGCCGGTAGTTTCAAGCGAAACCCTAACCTCTCTCTATCCGAGATGCCGCAAATAAGCTGGGTGTATCGTCTACAACCGTGCATCGAGCCAAAAAAACGGGCCGGACTATCGACCGTCAAGAAGGTAGTGAATAAAAATCGCGATGATAAACAAAATACGACGGCCAAAGCGCGATCCCGGAGGCTGTACACGACGATGCTGACGAAGTTTGACTGCGTGGCAATGGACGACGAAACCTACGTCAAAGCCGACTACAAGCAGCTTCCGGGACAGGAGTTTTATACGGCAAAAGGAAGGGGAAAGGTAGCAGATATTTTCAAGCACATGAAACTGTCAAAGTTCGCGAAGAAATATCTGGTTTGGCAAGCCATCTGTACCTGTGGCTTGAAAAGTCAACCAAGAAATTTACGTGAAAGAGTGTTTGAATAAACGTCTGCTGCCTTTCCTGAAGAAACACGGTTGTTCCGTACTGTTTTGGCCGGATTTGGCATCTTGCCATTACGGTAAAAAGGCCATGGAGTGGTACGCCGCCAACAACGTGCAGGTGGTTCCCAAGGACAAAAATCCTCCCAACACGCCAGAGCTCCGCCCAATCGAGAAATACTGGGCTATTGTCAAGCTGAACCTAAAGAAGACCAAAAAAACTGCTAAGGACTAGCAGCAGTTCAAGGCAAACTGGCTTTCTGCGGCGAAAAAGGTGGACAAGGTGGCTGTACAAAATCTGATGGCAGAGTTAAGCGTAAGACCCGGCAATTCGGATTTAGAAAAGCGGAAGCCTAACTGAATATTTTTCCTGAATTTTATACTAATTAAATTTGAAAAAGAAATTTAATTTGATTTTTTTTAATAAACGATTTTACCGATTTACACGCGTTTTCCATTGACCAAACTTTGACCGTATCACCCTTTAATAAAAAAAAATTGATTGAGAGCATTCAATCTTACTTATTTGGTCCAAAACTCTGGAAATGTGTAGTCATATTTCAACACTTCTCGGTCCAGATTAACTGCTATCGTTTCATGTTACACAATTGACCCACCCTTTTTTCGGCACTGTCCTCGACAAAACCCTCTCAATCACGGCACAGGGCGCTGAGCAATTGAAATTTGTTTGACCTCTGATATCATCTGCTGGTCGCCCGTCATCCATTAGATCCCGTTTATCAACTGATGGCGTAAAGCCAATTAACCTCTTCAATCACCGACCGTAGTTGGCAAACATAACCTTCATCATAAAACTGGCCGGGCGCCCTTCGCAATGAATGTCCTATGTCCGACACCCGATCGGCCCAGGACTTCTTCAGATTAATTGCCATCGATAAGTGCCATATTTACCGGTGTCGCTTGAAGGTAATAAATTACCGCAGCTTGGGTCCCCGGACAATGTTCTGCACTGTAAATAGGTGGACACACCGAAAAAAAAGCAGTGGGCAGGTAACACCAAAGGCCGAATGGCACCATCTGCTACAATTTATGGGAAAACGAATGTCCGTGTCCTTCATTCGGATTCGGTTTGGGGTTCCACGATTTTGTCATCCGGGTTCCGTAATAAGCCTTTCGAATACGTTTTTTTCACGCTGTTATTCCAAAACAGAAAAACAACGTAAAACCGGTTCAATCCATCTTGGATTTAGAGTTTTTTCTGAAGGTTGAAATATGAAAGAAATACGCTCCACTTTGTTTAGAGAAAACAAGTGTCGGAATTTTAGCATTTCCTTGCCGGCACATTTTTTTTTTTTGCTCGTTTAACCGAGAGAGGGGTTCACCGGATATTCTCATAAATTCGAAACGATGACACCTTGCTTCTTGGGGGTGGATACTCTCTGCAAAGCCATAGTCAGCGGAAAGGTGCTAAAGGTTCCACTTTTTTTCCTTGCTGTCGGTCTCCTGTACCAACAAAAAATATGAAATGGGACCCGTTTGCGCTGACCTTTCATCCGAGTTGTGTTTTTTTTAGCTGTTCCTAAGTTGTTGCCTCCCAAATGCTGAAGGCCTTGGCTGCTATCTGCTGGCCAGGCCAATCCCTCTTGAAAGCTGTCGGGTAAAGTATGAAAAATGGAAATTGCCTGAAGAAAATCGTAGAGTGACAGATATGAAAGAACGTGTCCCCCCTAGTCTTTGATTTATCAGATTAGAAAAATCACTGGGGGGTTCTCAAGGAGCTTGAGAGTTGACTTTTGAAGGAGTTTCGTTTAGTCAAAACTGTAGATATCACAATGCAGATTTAAACTTGAGCCTTCAATTTTATAAGAGGAATTTTTGTTTTTTTGGGGCTTTAAGTTGGACATTCTTGAATGAATTAAATCGGATTAAATTTTCTAAAATCCTCAACCATATAACGATGGCCTTATTTGAAATATTAGAAAACGTCTCAAAGGGATGATTTAATGTTGGAACCACTGGACCGGGCAGAAAGATTGTTCGGCCCCAACAAAGGCGGCCCAAGATGAATAACAAAAAACTATAAATATAAATCGCTTTTCAGACCGGGGCCGGCCATCTCCGACAAGCAACATATTTTATGTCCACTCTTGGGTTCTACGACGACAAACTGCTGAAGCTGGAAGAGCTGGAACAATACCCTACTTTCTACTAGCAGCAAAAACACATCCGACCGACCGACACACTGCGACATCTTGTCGAAGCCCTTGGGTTATTGTAATAAATTCAATCCAGACTACGAGAAGCCCGTCTCAAGTGGGAATGAGTTTGAAGAAGTTTGTCGGAGATAGATCGGTGATAGAATGGATGCCGGAGGAAGGTGACGATCTAATTTAGAGGTCTATCAACTTTGTGCAGTTTTTTTTTGCTATGCTAGAAATTAATATTCATGCAGATAAGATTTGACACTAATGTAGATCGAAGATGATAAAATCAGGCATTTATTTTCAGAATCAACAAATCACCTTTCTTTATTAATCTTATCTTTCAAAAATGTTAACAAATAAGACTAATATATCGATAAATTGTCAAAATTGTCAAAATTGTCAAAATTGTCAAAATTGTCAAAATTGTCAAAATTGTCAAAATTGTAAAAATTGTCAAAATTGTCAAAATTGTCAAAATTGTCAAAATTGTCAAAATTGTCAAAATTGTCAAAATTGTCAAAATTGTCAAAATTGTCAAAACTATCAAAATTGTCAAAATTGTCAAAATTGTCAAAATTGTCAAAATTGTCAAAATTGTCAAAATTGTCAAGATTGTCAAAATTGTCAAAATTGTCAAAATTATCAAAATTGTCAAAATTGTCAAAATTGTCAAAATTGTACAAATTGTCAAAATTGTCAAAATTGTCAAAATTGTCAAAATTGTCAAAATTGTCAAAATTGTCAAAATTGTGAAAATTGTAAAATTGTCAAAATTGTCAAAATTGTCAAAATTGTCAAAATTGTCAAAATTGTCAAAATTGTCAAAATTGTCAAAATTGTCAAAATTGTCAAAATTGACAAAATTGTCAAAATTGTCAAAATTGTCAAAATTGTCAAAATTGTCAAAATTGTCAAAATTGTCAAAATTGTCAAAATTATCAAAAATTTCAAAATTGTCAAAATTGTCAAGCTTGTCAAAATTGTCAAAATCGTCAAAATCGTCAAAATTGTCAAAATTGTCAAAATTGTCAAAATTATCAAAATTGTCAAAATTGTCAAAATTGTCAAAATTGTCAAAATTGTCAAAATTGTCAAAATTGTCAAAATTGTCAAAATTGTCAAAATTGTCAAAATTGTCAAAATTGTCAAAATTGTCAAAATTGTCAAAATTGTCAAAACTGTCAAAACTGTCAAAATTGTCAAAATTGTCAAAATTGTCAAAATTGTCAAAATTGTCAAAATTGTCAAAATTGTCAAAATTGTCAAAATTGTCAAAATTGTCAAAATTGTCAAAATTGTCAAAATTGTCAAAATTGTCAAAATTGTCAAAATTGTCAAAATTGTCAAAATTGTCAAAATTGTCAAAATTGTCAAAATTGTCAAAATTGTCAAAATTGTCAAAATTGTCAAAATTGTCAAAATGGTCAAAATTGTCAAAATTGTCAAAATTGTCAAAATTGTCAAAATTGTCAAAATTGTCAAAATTGTCAAAATTGTCAAAATTGTCAAAATTGTCAAAATTGTCAAAATTGTCAAAATTGTCAAAATTGTCAAAATTGTCAAAATTGTCAAAATTATCAAAATTGTCAAAATTGTCAAAATTGTCAAAATTGTCAAAATTGTCAAAATTGTCAAAATTGTCAAAATTGTCAAAATTGTCAAAATTGTCAAAATTGTCAAAATTGTCAAAATTGTCAAAATTGTCAAAATTGTCAAAATTGTCAAAATTGTCAAAATTGTCAAAATTGTCAAAATTGTCAAAATTGTCAAAATTGTCAAAATTGTCAAAATTGTCAAAATTGTCAAAATTGTCAAAATTGTCAAAATTGTCAAAATTGTCAAAATTGTCAAAATTGTCAAAATTGTTAAAATTGTCAAAATTGTCAAAATTGTCAAAATTATCAAAATTGTCAAAATTGTCAAAATTGTCAAAATTGTCAAAATTGTCAAAATTGTCAAAATTGTCAAAATTGTCAAAATTGTCAAAATTGTCAAAATTGTCAAAATTGTCAAAATTGTCAAAATTGTCAAAATTGTCAAAATTGTCAAAATTGTCAAAATTGTCAAAATTGTCAAAATTGTCAAAATTGTCAAAATTGTCAAAATTGTCAAAATTGTCAAAATTGTCAAAATTGTCAAAATTGTCAAAATTGTCAAAATTGTCAAAATTGTCAAAATTGTCAAAATTGTCAAAATTGTCAAAATTGTCAAAATTGTCAAAATTGTCAAAATTGTCAAAATTGTCAAAATTGTCAAAATTGTCAAAATTGTCAAAATTGTCAAAATTGTCAAAATTGTCAAAATTGTCAAAATTGTCAAAATTGTCAAAATTGTCAAAATTGTCAAAATTGTCAAAATTGTCAAAATTGTCAAAATTGTCAAAATTGTCAAAATTGTCAAAATTGTCAAAATTGTCAAAATTGTCAAAATTGTCAAAATTGTCAAAATTGTCAAAATTGTCAAAATTGTCAAAATTGTCAAAATTGTCAAAATTGTCAAAATTGTCAAAATTGTCAAAATTGTCAAAATTGTCAAAATTGTCAAAATTGTCAAAATTATCAAAATTGTCAAAATTGTCAAAATTGTCAAAATTGTACAAATTGTCAAAATTGTCACAATTGTCAAAATTGTCAAAATTGTCAAAATTGTCAAAATTGTCAAAATTGTCAAAATTGTCAAAATTGTCAAAATTGTCAAAATTGTCAAAATTGTCAAAATTGTCAAAATTGTCAAAATTGTCAAAATTGTCAAAATTGTCAAAATTGTCAAAATTGTCAAAATTGTCAAAATTGTCAAAATTGTCAAAATTGTCAAAATTGTCAAAATTGTCAAAATTGTCAAAATTGTCAAAATTGTCAAAATTGTCAAAATTGTCAAAATTATCAAAATTGTCAAAATTGTCAAAATTGTCAAAATTGTCAAAATTGTCAAAATTGTCAAAATTGTCAAAATTGTCAAAATTGTCAAAATTGTCAAAATTGTCAAAATTGTCAAAATTGTCAAAATTGTCAAAATTGTCAAAATTGTCAAAATTGTCAAAATTGTCAAAATTGTCAAAATTGTCAAAATTGTCAAAATTGTCAAAATTGTCAAAATTGTCAAAATTGTCAAAATTGTCAAAATTGTCAAAATTGTCAAAATTGTCAAAATTGTCAAAATTGTCAAAATTGTCAAAATTGTCAAAATTGTCAAAATTGTCAAAATTGTCAAAATTGTCAAAATTGTCAAAATTGTCAAAATTGTCAAAATTGTCAAAATTGTCAAAATTGTCAAAATTGTCAAAATTGTCAAAATTGTCAAAATTGTCAAAATTGTCAAAATTGTCAAAATTGTCAAAATTGTCAAAATTGTCAAAATTATCAAAATTATCAAAATTGTCAAAATTGTCAAAATTGTCAAAATTGTCAAAATTGTCAAAATTGTCAAAATTGTCAAAATTGTCAAAATTGTCAAAATTGTCAAAATTGTCAAAATTGTCAAAATTGTCAAAATTGTCAAAATTGTCAAAATTGTCAAAATTGTCAAAATTGTCAAAATTGTCAAAATTGTCAAAATTGTCAAAATTGTCAAAATTGTCAAAATTGTCAAAATTGTCAAAATTGTCAAAATTGTCAAAATTGTCAAAATTGTCAAAATTGTCAAAATTGTCAAATTTGTCAAAATTGTCAAAATTGTCAAAATTGTCAAAATTGTCAAAATTGTCAAAATTGTCAAAATTGTCAAAATTGTCAAAATTGTCAAAATTGTCAAAATTGTCAAAATTGTCAAAATTGTCAAAATTGTCAAAATTGTCAAAATTGTCAAAATTGTCAAAATTGTCAAAATTGTCAAAATTGTCAAAATTGTCAAAATTGTCAAAATTGTCAAAATTGTCAAAATTGTCAAAATTGTCAAAATTGTCAAAATTGTCAAAATTGTCAAAATTGTCAAAATTGTCAAAATTGTCAAAATTGTCAAAATTGTCAAAATTGTCAAAATTGTCAAAATTGTCAAAATTGTCAAAATTGTCAAAATTGTCAAAATTGTCAAAATTGTCAAAATTGTCAAAATTGTCAAAATTGTCAAAATTGTCAAAATTGTCAAAATTGTCAAAATTGTCAAAATTGTCAAAATTGTCAAAATTGTCAAAATTGTCAAAATTGTCAAAATTGTCAAAATTGTCAAAATTGTCAAAATTGTCAAAATTGTCAAAATTGTCAAAATTGTCAAAATTGTCAAAATTGTCAAAATTGTCAAAATTGTCAAAATTGTCAAAATTGTCAAAATTGTCAAAATTGTCAAAATTGTCAAAATTGTCAAAATTGTCAAAATTGTCAAAATTGTCAAAATTGTCAAAATTGTCAAAATTGTCAAAATTGTCAAAATTGTCAAAATTGTCAAAATTGTCAAAATTGTCAAAATTGTTAAAATTGTCAAAATTGTCAAAATTGTCAAAATTGTCAAAATTGTCAAAATTGTCAAAATGGTCAATATTGTCAATATTGTCAAAATTGTCAAAATTGTCAAAATTGTCAAAATTGTCAAAATTATCAAAATTATCAAAATTGTCAAAATTGTCAAAATTGTCAAAATTGTCAAAATTGTCAAAATTGTCAAAATTGTCAAAATTGTCAAAATTGTCAAAATTGTCAAAATTGTCAAAATTGTCAAAATTGTCAAAATTGTCAAAATTGTCAAAACTGTCAAAACTGTCAAAACTGTCAAAATTGTCAAAATTGTCAAAATTGTCAAAGTTGTCAAAGTTGTTTTTGAATTATTTTTTTCTCGAAGTTGACTATGAACAAAACACAATTAATAGTTTTAAGTATCTACATTTCAAATAAAAGTTTTTAATTTAAAAAAAAACTGTTGAAATAGCTTTTTTCAATGAAACATCAACATATTAAACAAACCACTAAATACTTTGCTCAAATTAAACCATTTACACCGAAAACACAATTTCATCCCATCCTAGAAACTTTAAAATTCCAAAACTGGCTATTCCTCGCATCGCTTTATTCAGTGAATCGCTAGACCGCACAGCAACATCAACAACCACATACAAAAACACTACTCCACAACCCAATGCATTTTCCCAAACAAACTCGTTTCATTTTATGATGTAAAAGTGCAATTTTTCATTCAGTTGTTTTACAGACAAAAACACACATACAGACGCACACCCACCTACAATAAAACACATTCACAATTACCTCGACTATCTGGAGCAGCCAGCAGCAGCAACAGGAGATCGAGCCCTGGTTCCTGGCCTGTGGCTGGTAGTTGTTGGGGAGAGAGAGAGAGAGAGAGAGAGAGAGAGAGAGAGAGAGAGAGAGAGAGAGAGAGAGAGAGAGAGAGAGAGAGAGAGAGAGAGATCGAGGGCAAAAGCTTTTATATTGTTTCCCGATCCGATTACGCCATGAATGGGCCATGAGCTGCCAGGTTTCCAGGTACCTGTACCTCAATGGGAACCACCTATACTAGTCTATTGAGGGAAGTGTGGGGGTGGAAAAGCTCCGGGAGCGTTAGAAAATATTCTGTTTCGGTGAACTTTCCGAAACCAGGAAATGGAAAACCAAACAGCACCAGGTGGCGGCAGCATCCAGAAACAAAAACATAACTACTCGGTAGTCAAGACTTTTTTTTCGAAAACCGAAAAAAAAACATATAAACTAAAAGCGCGAAGCAGAAATTTCGGAACCGTTAACATACACAATAAATACCTTACCCTACATCTGGGGAAAATAGTTTTCAAGTGCGGGTAACGCGTTGCTGTGCAACTTGTTTCAAATGTTAAGAAGTGGAATTTAAATTAAATTATTTTTTCCCTAGAAAATTCGACGCTGGATTAGGTCGTTTGAGACATTTGCACAAAAATCATCATCTTTTAAGATTCAAGTTCAAGCATAATGAAAGGAGTTCGGCTCAAAAAGTGGTCAACTCAAATTTGCCGTATGTTTTTAATCACCCAAATCAAAAACCTGAACACCCCTTATCTTGTAGGTGTGTGTGTGTGCTTGTGTTTTTTTTGTAACCCCGGGTGGTAAATTCGAAACAGAAGAAGAATTTTACGAAATGGTACCGATGCATGCGCCCTAAGTTAAATATCATCCTGACCAGCCGAGGTCATCTTCACGTCGTGGTCCGATATACGCTAGACTAGACTCATTCAGCTTAGTAAAGTTAAGTTATCCTACGTCGATCGAAATGTGCGTCAGTCTCCAACTCCTTTGCAGAGCAGTCTGACTGCATGCCAAGTGTTGATGTCATCACACATCTTCTGCAACATTCCGCAGGCGGCGAATATGTTGGCTCGTTCCTCTTCAAATCTTCGACAAGACAATACCACGTGTTCGGGTCTTTCGTCCCCGTCACCGCATGTTTGACAGACCGGCGAGACCACATGCCCGATACTTCATGAAGCATCCATGACCAGTCAGGAATTGCATCATGTGGAAATCCACTTCGGCATGCTTCTCTCCATCCACTTCTTGATATTTGGGATCAAACGATGGGTCCACCTTCATCTTTCTGAGCTGTCCCACAGCTGCTGCCAGTTAGTCATGGAGATATCCCTGGCTCGTGTTCTCACGTTTTGCGTGCCAAATATTTCCGTAGCAATAGGAGTTCACCGAGATGGGCATGACTTCTGCTACAACGCATGCAGCCTCCGACGAAACAGTGCGGTATGCACTGATGATCCGCCAATACATTCGCCTTTGCCAACCGTTCAGCTTCAGCTGGTTACAATGGATGTTATTACCAGATTTCTAGGCATTCCTCTATACCGAACTAGTGACGGAACCACACTCGAAATTACCCTCCGCTGACTACTTTGGATCCCCGAGTTGTTCGCCATTATCCTCGTGAGTTATGGAATACGCTTCGATTCGATAGTGCATGATCCAACTGTAATCCTGCCTTTCTGCGCTGAAACCAGGTTTGATATCAGGACCATCTCGGTTTTGCGGTAAGCCAGCTGCAAACTTCTGGAGTGCATCCAGCTCTCCAGCGCTTCTACTATCTCTGGAGCTCTTAGCTAGACAATTTCTGTTGAGTAACCCGTCGCTAGTAGCACGACGTCGTCCGCGAAACCAACCAACTTTACTTCCTCTGGTAGGCGCAATGTCAGCACCTCATCGTACGTAATATTCCACATAACTGGGCCCAATTTCGACCCTTGCGGTACTCCAGCTGTAACATCCATTTCCTGAAATTCTTCGCTAGTCAAATATTGTAGCCTACGGTACTGGAAATAGCTTTCCACTAATTTGCACATATATGTGATAATCGTTTTCTTTATTGAAAGTAGATTACATAACTAATTGAGATTTCGGCGAGTATAAAAACCACGTCGCGGCACAAAAACTCGACTGTTCCACGCGAGGGTAGAAGGAACTCTCCTTGCTAGATATGGTTCACTGTTTCTCTATGTTGAATTGTTCTCTCTCGCTCTAATCGGTATCGCTATCTCCTACACTCGGTCATCCTGCAACGGTTCTGGACTCCAGACCCGATATTGCTTCATGTTGGAGGCCGCCGTCGTCGTCTTCCGAGGGCCTTCACCGCTAACCTTCTCGACATCGTATCGATCGATTCCCTTCACTTTCGTCACCTTATACGGCCCTAGGTACTCGGCCGCATACTTTTTGCCAGGTCCAAACTGCGTTCGCTTGATCACCACAACATCGCCTATTTTGTAGCTTGGTGCAGGCTTCGCCCGCAGGTTGTACGAGCGTCGTTGACCTTCTTGCGCCTTCTCGATCGATTCTCTTGCTCGGGCTCTGATGTCGCGTCGCTGATCATCAAACTGTGCCAGCTTGATCTCTTCGAGCAGTTCACCCAATCGGATATCACCTTCTAGCCGCATTTGAACTCCGAACATCGATTCGAATGGGGAAAAGCTGGTACTCTGGTGGAAACTGCTGTTGATCCATCGTTGTATGTTTCCAATATGCTTGTACCACTTCGACTTATCGTCAACACTCAACTTCGTTAGCATGGCTAATATCACTTGGTTCACTCGTTCAACTTGGCCGTTTCCTCTTGGTACTCCGGTGGTAACTTCGACTTGATCGATGTTCTGCGATGCGCAATACTCCTTGAAGTCACTTGATGTGAACGCCGCACCTCGGTCACTAATGATTCGTCGAGGATTTCCAAACAGCTCACTCTGCACACGCAACTTTTGGAT
Source organism: Uranotaenia lowii (assembly GCF_029784155.1). NCBI lineage: Eukaryota > Metazoa > Arthropoda > Insecta > Diptera > Culicidae > Uranotaenia > Uranotaenia lowii. The sequence goes on from NC_073693.1 coordinate 39,429,888, forward strand.
CACTTCTTGCGCATTCGTCGTTTTCGTCGGATAGATCCACACAAACTTCGTGAAGGCATCAACAATCACGAAAAGGTACTTGTACTGCTTCTCTGTCACGTCCATTGGTCCAAGATGATCGACGTGATAGGTATCGAACGGTACCTCACCTTTCGAAATCGGACTCAGCAATCCTTCGGTTTTGCCTCTTTTTCTCTCCGCAAGAATACACTTCACACAACACTCAATCTGCCTTTTAATCTTCGCACTCAGTTGAGGAATGTGGTAGTCACGCTTGATCACCTCTTCGAGCTTTCGTACACCAAAATGCCCGTTCTCGTGCGCTCGTCGAATAACTTCGGATTGTAGTTCGGCCGGTACCACAGTAACTTCTCGGCCGTCTACCACTTTCATCAGAACATCTCCACTCACGAAGTAATCATCAAACTCTTGAGTTTTCAGCAGCTCAAAGATTGCTTGCAATCTTTCGTCCTTCCTCTGCGCACTTTTAATCATTTCCACGAGTGGGTCACTTGCAGCTAGCATCACAGGCGCTCGGCTCAGCGCATCGACGTGCTTCATTCGGTCACCAGGACGATGGTCCACTCGGTACTTGTACTCGTCCAATGCGATCACCCACTTGGCCACTGTCGCGTTCAGCTTCTTCGCGCTCACTGTGTGTTTGAACGCCACGCAATCCGTCACAATTTTGAACGGGATTCCCAGCAGGTACACACGAAACCTCTCAACTGCGCGTATCACTGCCAGTACTTCCAGGTGATAAGCACTGTAGTTCTTTTCACCACTCGTTGTCTGCTTGCTCATGTAGTAGATGGGATGGAATCTACCGTCGTCGCCTTTCTGGAGGAGCACGGCTCCGTAGCCTTCTTTGGACGCATCTGTGTGAACCTCTGTTTCGGCATCAGGATCGTAGATTTTCAACACAGGGTCAGACACAAGGCACTCCTTTAGTTGCTCGAAACTTCTGCGTTGGGTGTCGCCAAAAACAAAACGGGCATCTTTCTTCAGCAGTGACGTCAGCGGTCTAGCAATCAGCGCATAACCAGGTATGAATTTCCGGAAATAACTTGTTAGACCCAGAAATCGCTGTAGCTCCTTCACGTTGCACGGCTCTTTGTAGTTTTTCACTGCCTTGATCTTTGCTGGAGACACTTTATAACCACCATCACTTATCACGTAGCCCAAGTACTCGACTTCACTTTTCAGGAACTGCGACTTCTCCCAGTTGAACTGGACTCCGTTGTCAGCTGCTACTGCCAGTATCTCCTTCAGGCGCTCCAGGTTTTCTTCGAAGGTCACAGATGGAATGATCACGTCGTCCACGTAAATCATCATGATGCCTTTCTTGATCTGCTCACGGAAAACATCAGCAACAAATCGGCTGAAACTCGCTGGGCTGATGCTCAAGCCAAACGGGGTCCTCCGGAACTCAAACTGCCCCGTATGTGTTACGAAACTGGTGTACTTCTGGCTCGACTCTTCGACTGGCACGTGGAAAAACGAATTCTTCAAATCCAGGACGGTGAACACTTTAGCACTTTTTAGTCTATCAATTTGATCTTCTATATTTCTCATCGGGAAACAGTCTTTCAAGATCTTTTTATTCAACTGTCTATAGTCCACACACACTCTCATGGATCCATTTTTCTTCGGAGCCAATGTCACTGGACTCGCATATTCACTAACACTCTCCTTGATGATTCCAGCCTTCAGCCACTCCTCGATGGTTTTCTCCAAGATCTGCTTTTCTTTCGGTGCAAAACGCCGAGGGGTGATGTTCACCGGAACATCGTCAGACAAAATAATTCGGGTTTGCACTCTGCTTTTCACGTCACTTTTCGGCTTGTAGCTATCGATGATAGCTTTCACTTTTGCTGCATACTTTGGCACCACATCAATGGCAACCTCATTTTTATCACTCTCCAGGGTCATCAGCAACACACACTCGTCGTTTTCTTCTTTCTTCTTTTTTATCACTACTCCACTTTTATTCACTTCCACATCCAGATGATCCAATGCCTCCATACCCAAGATTGCATCATACGACATGCAACCAGTCGGTACAACGTAGAAGGTCATGTTGGCAAACTCGTCACTTCCAATGTTTACATCCACAACAATGGTACCACGCGCTCTTGTTTTTGCCGCACCAAATCCACTGAACGTCATTGGCGAAGCAAACAGCTGTGGCTCTCCAATTTTGCGGTACACACTTTCACACATAACGTTATAGCGGCTTCCAGTATCGAACAGCGCGCGCAACTTTACATGGGCCACACAGATTTCGACAATCGGTACTCTTTCTTCCGTGATCGTGTTCACAGGCTCGGATTGTTTACCTCTTTTACAGTCTTTCGCTCTATGACCGAACTCACTACACACAAAACATTTCGGACCACTAGACTTTTTCTCGCAATCGTTCGCATAATGCCCACGACCACCGCAATTATAGCATCGAACGTTATCATCTGTGTTTGTGGATGTCTCACTTTTTGGTTTCGCACTTCTCTTCTCACTTTTTGCTCCCGCACTCACACTGTTGCCTCTAACGCCATCACGTTGCTGGTTCTTCATTTTCTCGTACTGCTTCACACGCTCTTTCAGCTCGGCAAGTGTGCGTGCCCCGTACAAACACATTTTGTTCACGGGATCGTCGCTCACTCCGCGAACCACGTACTCACACACAGCCTCTTCTTCGATGTGGCCACGTTTAGCGATATTCTTCATGTGGTAGATGTACTGCACTAATGTTTCGTCATTCTTCTTTTTGCGGTTTCGCAAAAGCTCATGAATCTCGGCACTAGTAACTTTGTCCTCAAATTCGTCACTGAGGGCGTCTTTCAATGAAATCCAATCATTGAGTCCGCACGAGCTTTGCACAAACAACTTTGCCGTTCCTTTAAGCAATCGGCGTCCATACACAAACTTTTGTACATCATTCCACCCGAAATTATCGCAGGTTTTTTCGAAATCTTCGAGCCACTCAGCCACATTACGATCGGTGCTTTCGCCGGAAAACTTTTCGAGGGAGTCACCGATATCATTGAACGTAAATCGGTACGTCGACCTCGGGTTTTCTTCTTCGTCGCTAGACCCCATTTCTACGCGGTTTGCAGGCGTATTTTCCCGCTTTGGGGTTGATTGCACCAAATCTTCTTCGTCGGCTATAGCACTCCGGTACAATACGTCTTTTTCTTCACACTCAAGCAGCCGTTCAATCAGCTCAACTTTTCTGCCACTGCTGGCTAGGTTGTTATTTTCACACAATTCGCGTAGAGCCTTCACTGTAAGATTTTGCAAGCTGTCTCTCACAGACATCATGCACTCTCCTCGTCTCACAAACACATAGATCTCACTGTGTGGAGACTTTCTCACGTCTCACAGCACAATCTCGCAAATCTCACAGCTCTCGCAATTCTCGGTGCCACACTTTAATTTCTTCAAAAGCGATTGGCAGCCATCTTGGCGTTAATCTTAATCGCTTTTCACAATCGAAAATATGCAATTTCTCGGTTTAAATCACTTCCACTTGGCTCACAAACTCGCGTAAAATCTCGGTTGAGCCCCCATGTGATAATCGTTTTCTTTATTGAAAGTAGATTACATAACTAATTGAGATTTCGGCGAGTATAAAAACCACGTCGCGGCACAAAAACTCGACTGTTCCACGCGAGGGTAGAAGGAACTCTCCTTGCTAGATATGGTTCACTGTTTCTCTATGTTGAATTGTTCTCTCTCGCTCTAATCGGTATCGCTATCTCCTACATATATTTCGGTATCCTCATTTTTATAAGCGAAGAAGCAATCGCTGCCCGGCTGACACGATTGAAGGCGTTGCGTACGTTCATTGTTAATACCGCACAAAAACAATCCCCTCTTCTCTTCTTGAGTCTGGCTTTATCAGCCCTTTTCGAAAGCCGAATTGATTGTTGGACAATCCGCATTCGCCCTCCGTATACCACTGGAAACGCTTCAAGATCACCTTTTCCAGAACCTTTCCAACCGTATCCAATAGGCATATTGGCCTGTATGCCGATGGATTCCCCGCATGGATTTCCTGGTTTGGGCAGCAGAACCAACTTCTGCCGTTTCCAAACCTCTGGAAACATTCTTTCCTCAATACAAATTTGCAGTGACGATCGGAACAACTCTGAACAACTCTCAAAGTACTCTGCAAAGTGATCCTGAACAGAATCCAGGAAAAAATCGACGCTACATTCCGACGGCAATAAACTGAATTCCAATCCAAACGATCATGTGTGGACCACATCACAACGCTACGAAACTGGAACAAACCAACAAATTGATGAAGAGAGAAACTAGTCCATCTCATCGAAGCACAGTACGAGGCATTTTCGTGCAAGGTCCTGCACGACGGTGTCTTGTCAGATCCAATCCCGATAACTGCAGGAGTTAGACAAGGATGTATTTTATCACTGCTGCTTTTTCTAATCTTAATGGATGATACCTTGACTGGACCGATTGACTGTAAACCAAACGAATCCATCAACAATGGAGCAACTGAATGACCTTAACCTGGCTGACGATATTGACAACAGACAACAAGACATGCAGAGCAAACTCGACGACCTCACCGAAAGCCCCAAGGCAGCAGGTCTCAAAATCAATGTCGAAAAGACCAAGTCGATGGAAATCAGCATAGAAAAACCTTCCAATTTCGTAATAGCTGGACAACAGGTTGAGAAAATGGCGTGCTTCCAGTATCTTGGTAGCCAGATTACGCCTGATGGTGGTAACAAGAAGGACATCGAAACCCGGATCATAAAAGCCCGATTTTCGTTTGCGAGTCTACGAAAAATCTGGCGCTCACGCCAGATCTCTTTACGAAGTAAAATTCGAATGTTTAACTCAAACGTTAAATCCGTATTGCTGTACGGGTGCGAAACTTGGTGCACATATGCGGTGACGACGACGACGCTGAAACTGCAAGTTTTTGTGAATCGCTGCCTGCGGAAAATCATCCGCGCTTGATGGCTAGAAATCGAGATTCGGGAACGTAAGTGGAGATGGATTGGGCACATGTTGCGAAGAGATGAAAACGAGAATTGCAGAGAGGCGCTTGACTGGAATCCAGATGAACATCCAAGAAGAGGCATACACAGAAGTTCGTGGTGGCGTAGTCTAGCCGCTTAGCTCCGCACAGTTGACGAGAATCGCCAGCAGTGGAGTTCTCAGCCCTATGCGTCGGTCAATTGGCGCCGGATCCTTAGGTACAAGGTTCCGTTTGAATTCGTGCTCTCTGCATGTTTCGCCTAGCACGAAGGCAGCTGGCACGCAAATTTGCGATTTCCTTAGTCCTTCAATAAACTGGTGGATGTGGGTTTTTACGATTAGATCGTGTGAGTACTTTCGTCAAGTTTTCCGCCGACTCTAACTTTTTTTTCTACCACTACAACACCTCGACAAAGACATTCCGGTAAAATTGTTTTGTCCTCCAGCGTCGTTCACCTACCATTACCTCTCCTCTGCCTGACTGTGCGCTCTTACCCACACGATATCGGATCGCAAAGTGGTCGCTATGAGTGTAGACCTCGCTTACCCTCCAATTACTTTTCCATCTGGGACTAGCAAATGTGATATCTATAATAGATTCACGTCCTTCTCTATGATAGGTCCTAGTATTACCTACGTTCGCAAGTGCTTCAAGTAGACACTGTCCTCTGACGTTCGTAAGGGAACTATACCATTTCTGGGCCCACGCATTGAAATCCCCCTCTATAAAAGCGCTAAATTTCTCCAAGGTCCACCTCGGTGGAGCGTAGCAGCTACAGAAGAAGATCCCATTGACTTTGGCTATCCGGAAGCCTTCCTAATTCGATGTGACCACTTCTTGTATGGGAAACTTTTATGTCATCCCTATTTAGGTCAGATTAGTACTGTCGGTCACTCAATTTGTGCCATTCAGGGCTCTATAATAGGGGTCTGCTACTAACGCTAAGTCTAGCTTCTCTTCCACCGCCATCTGTCGCAGAAGCTGTTGTGCTTCGTGACAGTGGTTGAGGTTGATTTGGATTACTTCGGACTACTACGGGTTTTGGAGGACCCTGTTTCAATATGATCTTCTCCGATCATACACTGGTCGACTAGTGCTTACCTGACTTCATCTTCTGTCGTTATTTCGACGAAGTTTTTTATACGAATGGTCACTTCGTGGTATAATGCACGCACCTCCGCCTTCTCGTCTAGGGCTTCTTCCGCTAGAACCTCCAAGAATGAACTTCGTTTCAACTCGAGGATTACCCCGCCAAAACGAGTACGACGGATCCTCCTCATGTTTTCACCTAGTCCAGCAAGCTAGTCGTCGGTCCGCATCTGACGTAGCATGTTAGCGTACCATCTGGCGCCTTAACTACGATAGCTTAACCTTTTTCCCTTACGCGGCTTCGCTGCTTCATGGGCTTGGGGTTTGTTTTCGTAGCTCTCTCCTTACGGTGTTTACGCGTCACTGTCTGCCATTCGGAGAAGTGCTTCCTCGTAGGGCCTGTCGACCTTGCCTTTCAATTGGCTAGGGTCCTGTCGAACCATCGGGCCCACTTCTTTAGAGTACCAGGTCTTGGATCACTCTACGATCCTCGTTTCCTCTTTACACTCTTAGAGCTTCTCGGAGTAATGAGCTCATTCCTCACTGTTTGAACGAAGGCATCGATCCGTTTCGGACGACTGACATTCGCCTTAGAGGGTTTCTCCGCCTCTCTTTACTTGCTGTCAAACTCGAAGTCGTGTTCTTCGATTCAACGAAAATGGAGGTGAACCAACGCGAGTCGAAAGAACAAATTCTTTCCAAACGCCTGAAATTTTCTAACCTGTCGCACCAGCAGTAGGGAAAAAATGTTGAACATTTACCATTCAACCGTCTCCAGAGTGTTGAAGCGGTTCCATGAGCAGTTGACGTTGGACCACGGCAAAGGAGTTGGAGGAAAACCGGGACCGGAGAACAAAAAGGCGGAGGGAAAGTTAAAGCGGATGATTAAAGTAAATCCCAACGTCTCAAGCCGTGATTTGGCTAAAGATCGGCATGTCACAGAGCTAGGTTCAGAATGCAAAGAAGAGAGCTGGACTCCATACATACAAAAGTTTCAGAACTTCTCAAACCGCGATGAGCGGCAACAATCGACGGCTTAAACTCGGGCTCGAAAGCTCTACGAGAAGATGCAGACAAAATATGAGTGCTGTGTGATGGACGACGAAACGTTTATAAAAGTCGATTTTAAGCAAATTCCGGAGTTCGAGTTTTTTTACCGGCAGGAGCAGTTCGGCGTGGACGACAAATTGAAGAAGAAAATGTCGAAGCTCACCTCTAAATATCTTGTATGGTATGCCGCCTGCTCTTGCGGACTGAGGAGTGAGCCTTTCGTGACAAAGGGCACAGTAAACGGCGAGATCTACAATTCTGAGTGCCTCGAGAAGTGTTTTTTGCCGTTCTTGCAGCAGCACGACAAAGCTCCTCTATTTTGGCCAGGTTTGGCATCTTGCCACTACTCTTAAAGTGTCCTGGAGTGGTGTGAGGCCAATTCTGTCCATTTAGATCCAAAGGACATGAACCTGCCAAACTGTTCGAAGATGCGCCCGGTGGAGCAGTACAGGGCAATAATGAAGCGGGAACTTCGGAAGGGTAAAAAGACAGTAAAAGACGTGAAGGACATGTTAAGAAAATGGAAAAACCGGATGACACTGCAAAGACTCTGATGGAGGGCATCAAGCGGAAATGCGTTCAATTTTACACTCAAGTCTCCATCGATTAACTTTTCTTTTGATTTTTAACCTAAATATTTATTGTATGTATAAAACTACCCTAAAGTTTTGGTTTGATTCTAAACATTATAAGGCATGACATTTCCGGTGTCGCAATAATTTCGTGTTCGCCGTTTATACAGCAACCGGAAGGGGAAAGGTGACAGACATTTTCAAGGATATTAAACTATCAACTATTAAACTATTGCCAAGAAATAACGTTTGGAAAGCGATCTGTACCTGTGGCTTAAAAAGCGACATTTTCGTTGCAGCCGGGACCGTCAACCAGGAAATTTACTTGAAAGGGTGTTTTCGAAAGCGTTTGCTGCCTTTCCTGGAGAAACCACCAGCTTGTCTATGCTGTTTTGGCCGGCTTTAGTATCCAGACAAAAAAAAAGGCGATGGAGTGGTATGCCGCTAACAACATTCAGGTTGTGCTCAAGGATAAGAACCCTCCCAACACGCCAGAACTTCGCACAATCGAACAATATTGGGCGATAGTTGAGCAGAAACTTTTGAAGACCCAATAAATCTCAGCCAAAACAATTTTTAAATTTTTGCTGATAAGTTTATAACCCCTTGACCAGTACTGGTTATTTGATTTTAAAACTTTCAATTTCAATGCACTATTTTATCTTACTGATTTAAAAAAGAATTTAAAGCTTTTTCGAACAGTTGTTTAACAAGCAACAACATCCTATCCTGTTTTCTAAAAATAATCATCATCCGGTTCAAACAAACGGGCGGTTGGTTCTGTAATTCATATTTGGTCCGAAAGACCGTTCCTTGAATATTTATTCTCGTGGATACCGAACCGAAGCTCCGGAAATCCAAGATCGTAAAACCAGCAAACCAAACAAGTTTCTTCCCTCGTCATATCCGGTAGCCTGATCAGCACGTGCAAGGGGCAGCCGGCCTATCGGAGGAAAATCCGCTTTTTATTGCCACCCAATTAGGTCACCAGGCGAGTCAACCCCGGACCAAAGCAAAGTTGCCGTCCCCGAAATCGATTCCGTTATATTAAATCCATAATTTTTATCCGGCTCGTTCTTATACAGTGTTTTTTTTGTTTTTCTCATTTCCTCCCGCTTCTCGCAGCTCGGCACCCTGGTTCCAATCGCAACGCCTGCACCACCCACGACCACCGTCATTCCGCCGCCGAGGCCGGATCTGCAGGCTTCCAATCTGATCAACAACATCCCGCAGCCGGTCGAAGGTCCATCCGTAAGTAGCTTCCTTTCTTGTTACCCTACGTTTTTTTTCCTATCTCGGTCGGCATCCATATAAATCTTTTATGATTCTCATTCACTGTGCTGCCATTCCGACAACGCGAGATTCTGAATGAATGAATGGCAGATGCGGAGATACAAAAAAAAGACGGACGGATTTTTATCCGATGCTTAAAGAAATGCACGGTCCAATTCCAAGAATCTTGACCATCAACAACAGGAAACGAAAAAATATTAATAGTGTTGTTCTTGGATTTCAATGCATCTTACGCCCGGAAAAGCACTGCAATCCAAATGGTTGCCTCGAAAGCTTGTCTCTAGGAAAAAACTAGGAAAATTGTTTTAATATTAGATTCTGAAATAACAATTTTTTTAGGGGATGGGATAGTGAAAGTTTACTAACAGCAAATGCGACTTCGGGAAAATTGCGTTGGTGAGAAACGTCCCTAAGAAAGATTGGAACTTAATCTTGAAAGCTGAATATTCCCTGCGGGGAACCGGAAATGCTCCCTAGTCTAAACTGATAATTTCCAGTAATGGAGCGAAAAGTTTTGCGCTGATTTAACTTTGAGCTATCGTTTAGGAAAGTCTTTGTATGGTGGCTAAGATATTTAGATATTCTATCTCGGAGGATTGTTAGTGAATTTGTGAACTTTACTTTGTGAAACCAAGAAGCTTTTCTGATATATTGAAGAAAACTTCTCGAAGATTCATTTTAACCCTATACTGCTTACGTAGCTGCTTAAACATTAAAAGCTTTGCCAAATTCGAATATGGGATGGGACAGTCTCAGTTTTTAGGTAATTTTAAAATTTCTCCAAATAAAACCGCTCGCTTTATGATAAATTCATATCCAATATCCCAAATTATATTCACACCGAGGCGAGTTTCAGCTGCCAGATTAGCATCGCGAGTGCAAGTCAAACGAGCAACAGCACACAAAAAAAACTGTACACCTCTCCCCCTTGTCCGCAAGATAATGAAGAGACGTTTTAAAATTTAAATATTGGATTATTCTGCGCTCGGCTTCGGAGCTATTCTTTTTTTTTTCCTGTGAATTCACGCTGAGGCACTCTCTATTTATTCAAGTATACCACGTCGGAACATAAATTTCAATGACAACCTATGGCGGGCGCCATAAATTTGGGGCCCTGTCCACCGTCGCCGTTAGAGAGAAACGCAAGTGGGTCTGCCTTTCTGATTATGTGTACCAATTTTTTTCTCACGTTTTGGTCCTCCCACCCAGTTTTTCGTTACGCTCGCTCTGTGTGTATTTATCGTGCGTTGGCCATTTTTCGAGGGAAATATTTGGCGGCATTTTTCCACCGCGTCCATCCTCCCGAAACCACGTGAAAATGTTGGTCCTTGTGTACACCATCATCATCGCCATCATAAGCCAGCCGGCCACAAGCCCACCGAAGCGATGCGAAACGAATATGATGATGGGGAGAAAATTTTGAAGCGGAAATATACTTTATGTTTATTCGTCGTTGGCCGTCGCCGCCAAAAAAGCGAACGATGACCGGATGTGGTTATTGAAATTGTGGGAAAAATTTGGTGAATGATGGCGGCAACGAAAATAGGGGATGATGGTTGGGGTTTTCCGAACTCCTCGGCTGTAAATGTTTCCTTTCAAATGCTCACCATTATGAGCACTGCCATTGAAAAGTAAATAAGAGTTTTTCGAGAGTCTTTATTTGGATTAAAGTAAGCATGTTAGTGGGAAATTTTCATTCCGTTCAACAATGCGAGCTCTTGAGTTTTGTAGAATGTGAAGTTAGCATTGCAAATGCAACAAAATAGAGACAAAACCTTATTATTATTATTATTATTATAATTTATTAGAGACCTTTTAACCACCCGGGTCATTCGGGTCTGTAACAAAACCTTATGAGACTTAAAAAAAAGACAAAAATGATAAGAATAAAAAAAATAGAAAAACTGAAAAAAATTTGTCATAATAATTTCAAAAACGAGAAAAATAACAAAATTACAAAAACCACAAAAATTACAAAAATAACAAAAATAACAAAAATGCCAAAAATTTGCAAAAATGACAAAATTACAAAAATTACAAAAGTTACAAAAATTACAAGAATTACAAAAATGACAAAAATTACAAAAATGCCAAAAATAACAAAAATTAAAAAAATTACAAAATTTACAAAAATTACAGAAATTATAAAAATTACCAAATTACAAAAATTACAAAAATTACAATTATGACAGAAATAACAAAAATGATAAAAATGACAAAAATGAAAAAAATAACAGAAAATTAAAAAACTACAAAAATTACAAAAATAACAAAATTTACAAGAATTACAAAAATTACAAAAATTACAAAAATTACAAAAATTACCAAAATTACAAAAATTACAAAAATTACAAAATTTACAAAAATAACAAAAATTATAAAATTTACAAAAATGACAAAAATGACAAAAATGAAAAAAAATACAAAAATTACAAAAACTACAAAAATTACAAAAACTACAAAAATTACAAAAACTACAAAA